>NW_022196913.1:3161439-3178490 GCF_008632895.1 Mastomys coucha
TCTCTCTCTCTCTCTCTCTCTCCCTCTCTCTCTCTCTCTCTCTCTCTCTCTGATACCATAGCCCAATCAATCTTGGAACTTGGTATGTAACAAAAGATTGAGCCAGGCATGGTGGTGCATACCTTTACTCCCAGCACCCGAGACAGAAACAAGCATATCTCTGTGAGTTTGACACAAGTTCCAGGACAGGCACGGCTGTTACTCAGAGAAAATTTGTCTCAAAAAAGCCAAATAAATAGGTAGGTAAATAAATAAAATCATCTTGAACTCTGATCTCCCAAGTGCATACATCATCATGGTGCATATGTCATCATTCTGGGTTTCAGCAGTGCTAGGGAATCTCATCCATTTTAGATACACACTCTACCAGCTGAACCTCTTTCCCAGTTCTGTCTTTGCCAACAGTGCTCAAACATCTAAGGGGTTTATTTGATTCTCTCTATAGCTCAGGCTGACCTTGAACTCATGGCATTTGCCATCACACCTAGCATTTCCATAGGTACAGAGACTGACTTAATGAATTGCACACAAGTGTAACTATCCAAGGGATCTGGTCTGGCTTGGCTAAAACATCATTTGTAATCTGATCCCTATGATCCCAGGATCCCTGTGAACTACACAAAGAAAGGATGCTTTCTACATTCTGCTAATTCAAAAACTTAGATGCGAAGGTTCCCAGATAGCTGGGGTGTCATTTCCAACTTGTGTTTTTTCTAGAATTCCCAAATGTTCTTCATAACAACTCTAAATAACCTTTCATTTTGTATCACTGGCCCTGAGACAATTAGACCAGTGCTTTTGGCTTTATGCTAATACAAAATACAAGTAATTTTAAGTTTTGTAAATGCTGTTGTGTAAGATGTTATGTTCCGCTTCACACATGAGTTAAGTTATGCTGTCAGGCTGATGTCAAGATTCATGGATTTAGGGCTGGAGAGATGGCTCAGTGGTTTAGAACACTGATTGCTCTTCTGAAGGTCCTTAGTTCAAATCTCAGCAACCACATGGTGGCTCACAACCATCCATAATGAGATCTGACACCCTCTTCTGGTATGTCTGAAGATAGCTACAGTGTACTTAGATATAATAATAAATTTTAATTTTAAAAAAACTCATGGATTTATACATTTATATACATACTTGGAAAAGATGGGAAACAAGACAAATATTTATTGAATACACATACAATACAGATGTGGGGATACAGAGGTGGGGATACAGATGTGGGGATACAGAGGTGGGGATTAAAGGGTATTCCTGCCTACAAGGGATTGACTTGCTATCAAGGACACAATGTAAGCAAGTGGAATGGCATGATGCTCTCTGGACAGTGCTTGGGACTGCATTCGACCCATAGGAAGTTTTGTGGTTGTAGCAGTTGTTCATTTCTTCATGTGGTGCCTCTTGGACTGGAGTATCTAAAGTGCCCTTCTAGCCTTGCCTATCTCTACTTCCCCTCAAGGTCAAGTTAAAAGTGCACTATGGGGCTGGTGAGATGGCTCAGCGAGCAGGAGCACTGACTGCTCTTCCGAAGGTCCTGAGTTCAAATCCCAGCAACCACATGGTGGCTCACAACCACCCGTAATGAAATCTGATGCCCTCTTCTGGTGTCTGAAGACAGCTACAGTGTACTCATTTATAATAATAAATAAATCTTTTTTTAAAAAAAGTTCACTATGATAGCACATGTCTGTTCTCCCAGCACATGAGAGGCTAAGGAAGAAAACTGAGTCCCAGGCCAGCCTGGTATATCCAGAAAGATGCTCTCTGTCTCTCTATTAAATAGCTTTAGTTCAAGTTCTGTTTTGCTTTTTTTGTTGTGTTTTGAGATGTTTCTTTGTATAGCCCTGGAGTTCTGGAACTCTGTGGACCAAGCTGGCCTCTGCCTCCCTAGTGTTGGGATTGCGTACCACCCACTGCCAGGCCAAGTACTACCTCTTCTAGAAAGCCTAGCTATTCTCTCTTTTCAGTTTGATTTAAGAGGGTAGCCTGCCTCCCCGCCCACCCACCCACCGGCCTATGGAGGAGACACAGAGCACAGCCCATGTGTAGGAAGTAAGATGAGAAATAAGGTGCCTGACTGATGCTCTCCCTCCTAGACTGGCTTTTGAGGAAATGCACTCAATCCCAAAGAGTAGGCATGCCATGCCCCATGCCTGCTGTCCTCTGGTTTGAACTGGTGGTCTTCCCAGTTCCCAGGTTCCTCGAGCTTCCTGTCCAGTTTACCTTGACTAGTTGAGCTAAAAAATTTGGAAAATAGAAGCAAGTGCACACAGGCCTGTCCCTCCAGTTCCCACTGGACTCTAGATGGTGGTGCGGTCATGATGATGTACAGTTTGCGGGCGTCAGTGCTGGCAGAAGCATCTTCATAGGCGGCGAACAGCATTCTGGTGCCATGAACTGTGGTAGTCAGGCCTCAGAGCTACTCACTCTGAACTAGAACTTCAGGGAAGCCCAAAGGCAAAAGAAATGTGTGCTGTGTTTAGGGGAGCAAAGGAAGAAGCAGGTAGCCAAGGTTACTTTAGGGATGGATTGAGTATCAGCTCCAACATTGTCCTCATAACTTTCAGGAGTTATTGGCCTCAAACCTTCAGCTTTCTCATCTATAAAATGGGCATAACTTAGGATTGTGTGAGGAAGTAATAGGATGATGAGCTTGAGGCCCAGCACAGAGGCTGAGAGACATCAATGTGAGCAGGTATACCATTTCCTCTGCATCTGTGTGCCTGATACGGCGCATGCCAAGTGAGCTAAGCAAGCTGGGTCCTTGACAGTCTCATAAACCAAATATACAGATTCAAGGTCAGGTTTAGACCTGGCAGCCAAAGGCGCATGAGCAGATCCAACCAGCAACTATTCCTTATAGTCCATAGAAAGCTACGCAAGCGGCAATATGTAGCCTTTGGATGAAGCTAGGCTGGGCCAAGTCGTGACTCCTTGCCAACTGAAGAAACAATGTTCCCATTTGCTCAGAGATCTACAGACGTAAGCCTTTTCCTTTTTTCTGTGCACATCTCTGCTTCCCAGTAAGGGAGACTGAGGTAACATGAATATTATGGAGAAATACGTAATGTGTCCAGTTTATGATTTCCATATTTACAAAGAAAGGTCCTGGCACTTTTTTTCCTGGGCCCTCCAAAGTACCAGGCAAGAATGGTCTGTTGTAGGGCTCACCAGGTATAGGCATTTGTTGCCGGGCCTAACTGATAACCAGAATTCACTCCCTGGCACCCAGGTGGTGGAAGGAAGAACCTGTTTCTGGAAATTGTCTTCTGATCTCCACACATGCATTGCGGCATATTTCCCCCATAACCTCCCCCCTCCCCACACACAACACACAATAAATAATAAATAAATAGAATAATGTAATCATAAAAAATTTAAAAATGGGACTATTAGTCCAAATCACTTTGGGTTGGTTGTTTTTGTTGTTGTTGTTGTTGTTTTGTTTTGTTTTCTGAGAGAACTGGCATGATCCAAGAGGCTGGGAATCCTTGAAACCATACAGGCTGGAGGCCTTTTCTTTCAGTAGGTAGTGGACCAGTAAAATACTCAAGCATCTAGAAATTGTGAAGATAGGGCTTTACCAGGCTTCCTGGAGAAGAGTTGGCAAATAATTAGAAATAAAGAGCAAAAGAGGACATAGTTACATTCCTTAGTCAATTCTGACCACTTGTGTCTCCAGAACTTAGAGGTCTCTATTCAGTGAGGCCATGTCTATGACACTCTCTTTCTGGGGACATTATATTAACGTGAGTCTGTGAGGACAATCTGTAACCTGATCAACACATCTAGAGTATTTCCCTTCATCGTTTTTTGTTAATTTATTTATTCACTTTACAACCTAATATTAGCCCTTCCTCTCCTCCCAGTTCCCTCTCACTCAAGTCCCCCCCACCCATTCCACCTTCCCCTTCTCTTTTGAGGAAGAGAAACTCCCTCTGGGTTTCACCCCCCAACTAACACAACACCCCACCTACCACCTCACCCACACCTACCCACACCCACTCCTGCACATCAAATCCCAGACAAGATGGTCCATTTAGGGACATGGCAGGCAACAGGCTCAGGGACAGCCCCTGCTACAGTGGTTGGGAGACCCTACATGAAGACCAAACTGCTCATCTACTACATATGTGCAGGGGGCCGAGGTCCAGCCTGTGTTCACTGAGGTCCGGCCTGTGCTCACTGTTCTGCTTCATCTTTGGACATAGGACCAACTTTGTAACTGTCCTCTTCCCATCATTCCTGTGTAGAAGAGGGATGCGGGCCATGGAGTTAGATGAGGCTGCATTTGAATTTGGGTCCTTACCACTTCCTGAATAAGTTCCGTAAGCAGAGCCTCTTTCAAGTCACTTATACAATAGGAGAGAGAGAACAAATACACGCACAAACAGCCTTTCCAAGGCATTGTGGAAATTGAATGCAAAGTGTCCAATGCTTCCTGTATGCCGACTTTACTTGATATGCAAGGTAGAGAGAGCCCTGATTCTGTGCAGTCTCTGTCGGAGGACAGAGCAACCCAAGAGCAAGCATGAAAGCCATCAAACAGGAAAGTTAGGGTGGACACCGCCTCACTGCCCAGCCATCTTTATGTAAGCAGTTGTTTTGAGAGCTGCTAGGAGTGCATTTGGTAGACAGCATTTGGCCAATAGCCCTCGTCTCAGCTGCGCTTGGCCAAAGGTGACCTGGGAAAGGTTCCGTATAAAAACAGATCAATGCAGGTTGACAAGGGTGTAGCCATCTGAGGCCCAAGTCAAAGCAACTCTGAAGGGCCAGTCTATCTCCCAAGCTGCTGGCCTGTCAGCAGGTGCATGGTGGTAGTTCAGTGGTAGGTGTCAACTGAGATTGGGTGTAAAGTAGGAGCCATCTGCTCTGAGAAGGCTGAGCCAAGACCTGAGTGACAGGCGATTAGCTCTTAGACAGGGCATTCACTCTTGGTAAACCGAGCAGAGATAGAAGCAAGAATGGCCATCCAAAGAGCCAGGACGAAAGGAAAAGGACAGTGGACAGAAGAATGGAGAAGGGGCCCATGCCAGAAAGGACCTTGTAAGCCAGAGCAAGAACTTTAGACTTCTGAGCTAGAGCTTCTGGTTTAACACCCCACCCCCACCTTAAGCTATAGATTGCAAATGAGATTAGAGAAGCAAGAAAGTACATAGAGAGACTCTAGGCAAGAGACTGGACTGTGGGGGGTTGGTGGTGGACCGCAGGAGCAGAGTCAGCACATACATCTTCTGAGTCGTTCTCACTGGCCCTGGTGGGAGATGAGGCAAAGGAGGCCACTGAACTGAGCCAGTATGGAAGCAGGAGACCAGTGAGTGGCCAGTTGCATCACTCACCGAAGGGTGAGAGCTTCACAATGCTGTTCATGTAGTCTGTGTAACCTGCTACCGTGCCTAGTATTTCCAGGGAAAATGGCCATTACCAAATAAACCTGGTTTCTAGAGACTTCCAAACCTTCAAATGGGCAGGCCACGTCTTCCAGATGGCAGAGACTATGTTACTCTGGGACAGTGCACAGGAGGCACTATGGTAGGGTGAGGTTTCTCTCAGAACTGATATTGAACAGTGAGGCTTTGAGAGCCTGGGCTCTGCCTGTCCTCTTGGGACCCATAGTTCTTAGGTCTTGAGGGGATGATGAGAATGTCCTCTATAAGGACAGAAGCTTCGTGAGAAAGGGGCTGTCTGTAAGCTGGTTCCTCTGTCCCTGCTGCCTGACCTGGGGTTGCCTTTCATTTGATTTGACTAGTATTTCTTTGCTCAGTATGTGTTTTGCATTGTTTCTGAGGGAGACTCATGAGACATAAGCCAAGTGGTCTGTGAAGACAGTGCCTGTGCATGCCATACACCTGAATCAAGCAAGATTCTCAGCCACAGTCTGCTGTTGTCTCTCGTAGACACCTGAGCCTCACTTAGCAACACTTGCCGCCTGTTGCTAGGTGAGGCAATGTTTTTATTCTCACAGTCTTTGATACTACGTAAGAACCCTATCTCCCCCAGCCGTCTCTGAGGCTCTGCCTCTTCTGAGTTTTTTATTTTACCTTCTGTATCTAAGTGATCTTTTGTTTGAGTTGTGAGATTTAGGTCTCTGTGTCACCCCTCCACACCTCCCTTGCTCTAAGGATCAAACCCAGAGCATGCTAGGCAGTCTCGGTCTGAGCCAGCCACATCCTAGGTTTAGAGTTCTTTTGGGCCAGGAATATCTAATTCCTGCGGTACTATTGAAAAGCCATCTTCCCACTGAATAGGTCCTGCACCTTTGTTAGTCTTTTGAACGTAGTTGTGTGGGCTGATTATGCTACTCCTTTGATCTCTGAGCTTCCTTCCACAAACACCATACAGCCTTGATAACCGGGGCTAAAGAGTAGGCCTTTGGGTGGGGTGACTCTTCCCACCTCGTTCTCTGTCAAGATTGTGTCAGCTAATCTAATTCCTGCCAAACAAACATTAAGACAAGTTGTCTAGGCCTGCTAAATACCTGGCTGGAATTTTGGTAGGAATTATGCTAGTATTTTAGGCTAGGATAAGCGGAACTATTTTCTCCACCCCATTTCCAGGTTGTTCATTGCTGCTATGTAGAATGGTAGTTGATACTTTAACTAGCTTGCATATCCTAGAACATGGCTGGACTCTTTAGTGCTGGCCATTGTTTTCTGGACTCTTTGAGAAGTTCTTCATACAGGATTGTGTCTTGACTTCCTTCTAATCCAGACATCTATTTGTTTTTCTCATTTGACTGCACTGGCTACAGTCTCGAACAGAGTGATCATTAGAAGTAGACTTGTGCTTACCTTGGTCCTGATCTTGGGAGGAAAGCATTCCCCTCTTACCTACCCTGCAATGTTAACAAAGAAAACCACATATCCACCATGAAGAGCCCAAAGAGGAGGTTGGATGAGGGTGGCTTAGGAGGAAGAGGGGCCCACTGAAGGGCAAGAGGTTCACTTGTTCTAGCAGATGAACTGCTCCCAGGAGAAGGTGGGCTGGGTAATCTTGCTATGTCTTCTGGTGGAGAAGGCCTGCTCTCTCTTTATCATGCCTTCAGGGGGTGTAGCTAGACCTTTGGCTACTTTATGGATTCCTTTCCTCTACCACTACTTCTCCACCCTTCTAATCCCCCAACTCTAGATAGGAGAGAAAGAAGGCTAGAGGGGCACAGGCAAGCTCTGCTCTGGAAGATCCATGAGATTTTTACCTCTAATTGGCCTAACACTTAAAAACCTGAGGCAAGAGGATCAAGAGGTTGAGGCCATCCTGGACTGCATAGTAAGAGCCTGCTAAAAAACAAACAAACAAATTCCCCAGAGTAAATGTTCTTGGGGGATGCAGCCCTTGAAAGGCTACTCAGGCTTCTAGTCCTCCAGGTCCAACACCCGTGCACACACAGGCAGCACTAAATAGACTCAATGGACTTAAAAAAATAAAAAAGTACATGCTGGTGGAAGGGAAAGAGGGATGCCAGGGTCAGGAGAGGAATTGGGGAGGGAAAGGGATGTATTTCATCAAAACACACAGTATATGCATGGATGCATGGGTGGAATTCTCAGCATAAAAAGACTGATATGAAGTAAGTATGTGTGTGTATGTGTATGTGTATATGTGTGTGTATATATATGTATGCATGTGATGTGTATGCCAGTATGTGCATTATATGTGTGTATGTGAAGACCAGAGGTTGACATTAGGTATTGTCTTAGTTAGGGTTTCCCATTGCTATGACGAGGCACCATGACTAAGGCAACTCTTATAAAGGACAACATTTAATTGAGGCTGGCTTACAGTTTCAGAGGTTCAGTCCATGATCAAGGCAGGAAACATGGCAGCATCCAGGCAGACATGGTGCTGGAGGAGGAGCTGAGCGTTCTACATCTTGATCCAAAGGCAGCCAGGAGGAGACTGGCTTTCCTACAGGCAGCTCTCTTCTGCACTGGGTGGAGTTTGAGCACTAGGAGCCCTCAAAGCCTGCCTATACAGCGACACCCTTCCTCCAACAAGGCCACACCCATTTTAACAGAGCCACACCTCCTAATAGTGCTGCTTTCCAATAGGGCCAAGCATATTCAAACCACCACATTTCCCATCTTATTGTTTAAGGTGAGAACTCTCACTAAACCTGGAGCTTGCTCATCAGAAAACTCCACATCCTCCTGACTTCACCTCCCGAGGGTTGAGATGTCAGGAGCACACTGCCATGCTGAGTGCCAGCTAGTGAACTCAGGGCTTCATGCTTGCAAGGCCAACACCTTGCCAACTGAGCTTCCTCCCTCCCCCTTTATGAGACTTTGACAGACGGTTGGCAAGACTTTGGGGACACCCTCCAGCAGTGATGCTCTTGAGATCTTTTGAAAATGTAGTCTACTTTCGTGGGCCTGGGATAGGGTTTGGTTCAGCATTTCTGAGAAACAAAGAAGATCCTGCAGATCCGAAGTTCACAGTAGGAAAAGCTGCTTGGTAGAGAACATCTGAGATATGGATTGGCTGGGGAATACTGAGCAAGAAAAGCTGGGGAAAGGGTGGAGACCAAAGCCAAGCTGAGGAGTTTGAACTGTGTTTGGCAAGCAATGTGAGTTCTGAAGGTATTTGGGTCATGAAGTGAGCCAACTTAGGAAGATTAGCCTGGAAATCACTCAAAGACACAGCAAGGATAACTCAGAAATGTGTCATTCATCCACCCACCTATCTATCCACACAGCGACACGCCATCCCTACCCACTATTAGCGTATTCTCGGGGAAAGATGAAGGGGACCCAAGGCTTTTCTCTGAGGGATGCCAGGGTCTGGATCAATGAGCCACATCGTGTGAGCAGGGTTGTTGGCACAGACACCCACCACGCAGCATTGTGAACTGTGGGACAAAGGAGGCATAAGCTCAGTGCTGTGGACATTCCAAGGAAGAAAACAGCATGTCTGAGGTGATGGGGAAGGCCTTTAGAAGGAGGGGACTTGAAAGCCTGTCTTGGGAAATGTTCTAGGAACACTGGGATGTACTTAGGTTACAGAGAGTCCAGTTGAAACATCCTGAGCAAAGGCCAGGGGGAGAGGCAGATGGTGGGGAAAGGAGTGCTTTCAGGAGCTTAGGGCTCATCATCATCATCATCGTCATCGTCATCGTCATCATCATCATCATCAGTGGGGCTGGAGAAGTAGACTAGTCGGGTGCCTGCTTACAAATAGCAAAACTGGTTCACCTGACGTTGGTGTGTTGGTAGCTCATAAAGGGTTGATAAACCAGCTTAGGCAGGTGTTCAAAGTCCAACCCTCTTCCCTAAGGAGGAAGGTGGAATCAGCTGTCTTAGTTAGAGTTACTATTGCTGTGATAATATACAGTGACCAAATACAAGTTGGGGAGGAAAGGGTTTGGTTTTGCTTATATTTCCATACCATTGATCATCATTGAAGGAAAGAGCTCAAACCAGGCAGAAACCTGGAGGCGGGAGCTGATGCAGAGGCTGTGGGAGTGCTGCTTACTGGCTTGCTCCTGTCGCTTGCGCAGCCTGCTTTCTTATAGAAGCCAGAACCACCAGCCAGGGATGGCCTCACTCACAATGGGCTGGGGCCTCCTCCATCAATCATTAGTTAAGAAAATGCCCTATAGCCAGACCTTATGGAGGCATTTTCTCAGCGGAGGCTCCCTCCCCTTTGGTGACTCTAGCTTGTGTTGACATAAAGCACATCAGTGAAGATTATTATTACCCAGAGGTGATAATAATACCTGGAAACTGGGCCATTTCCACATCCCTGAATCTGTGTAAATTGCTTCATACGAATCATCCTGTGGGTTGTTCCCTATGACATGAAAAGTGTTGTCCCTACCCTTACGATGAGGAAAGTTAGGCTTAAGCTTGGCGGCTTGCCCAAGGTAACCCAGCTACCAGGCACTGGAGCTTCAAGCAGAGCTGTCTATTGGAACAAAGTCCTGGAGAATGACCTAGAAGGAGTGAGACTCGGGCTACAGAGAATTTGCGCAGGGCCAGGCCCATGTCCAAGGCAGAGAGCTGGGAAGATACAGTGTGATCCCCCAGGTTCTGATACTGATGTGACAGCTGTAACTAACCTCCATCAGGGAGAGGCGGGAGCTAGCGTGGGAGAGACCACACATTGAAGGAACTAGGTAGAACAGCCGTGGGCAGGGAGCAGAGCATGTTACATGTGCTCTGGAAACATCCTAGACTCGGGATGTGGAGTCAGGAGAGATGTCAGAATGCCCTAGCAAGAGGGCTGGAGCCTGGAGACAAGAGAACACAGAAGCCAAGAATTGGACTTTGTACCAGAGCTGAAGGCTACATACAGCTGGATGCCCTAGTATGTGATATGGGCCAAATGGTAAATGTAGAAACATTTGGAGGAATCCCTACAAGAGAAAGAGAAAGCGTGCTTAGTGCACATGATAGTGAGGAACACAGGGACAGAGAAGGAGAGCCAAGGACAGAAAGAGCCTGCAGGAGGGGCACCTCACCAGACCAGTGCTCAGTAGCCCACCCAGTGTGGCAGTAGGCAATGAACACTATTCGAGATCACCTGTCACCCCAGTGTTCTGGATTCCCGAACAAAAGACACGTACTCGCAGCCTATTTGAATACGCCTTAAGCGGGGCCACTCCAAACTTCCACACTCTCCCCTCTGATATGCCTGAATTATTATTTACTAAAACCTATATTCCATCCTGGCTGCCCCAGACTCAGGCCTGCAGCCCTCCTGAACCACGATCCCGACTCTTACGCGTTGGCTGTCTCTCTGTCCTGCACGTCTCGGGCCTGGACTTTCTCCTTTCCCGGCATAGCTGTTCTTCATTTTCCCTCAGTCCCCTTGCCTGTGAATCCTAAAGCCCCACCTCTGTCTCTCCGCCCAACCTTTAGCTGCTGCAACCTTATTTACCAATCGAAACCAACGAGGGTGGGGATGGGGAGAGGACCCTCAGTGTATTACATGTGGCATTCTCTTGTAATTTCGGAGACCCAATTAACATAATATAAGCGTTAAACCAAATCCACAGCGATCGAGTGCAGACATCTCAGTATACACACACTCTTTCTGTCTTCCTGTCCATCTGCCATGGTTCATGTGTGTCCTCCATATGTTCATGTGCTGGAATCTTAGGTCTTCCATGGGATATTGTTGAGAGGTGAGGCTTCATGGGATTAGGTTAACTGCTTCCTTCCATGAGAGAGTTCTCTGGAGAGCCGATCAGGAACCTGCAAAAGCAAATTTATGTAGGGCTGTATTCCTTTTGATTTATACCATGGTAATGGACTTCCTAGACTCCAGTGTTAGGACCCTAAATATATTTTCCTTACAAGCTACCCCCTTCAGGTATTCTGCTAGAGCAACAGCAAAAATAAATTAAACCAGGCACGGTGGTGCATACTAGTAATCCTAGCAGAGGCAAGGGAATTGCTTGTCCCAGAGGTCTGAGTCTAGCCTGGGCTACATAGCAAAACCATGTCTCAAAAAGGGTAGAGGAAGAGCAGGGCTGGGGAGATGGCCCAGCTGGTAGGGACCCTGCTATACAAGTATGAGGGCCTGAATTCAGATCCTTAGCCCCTACACAAAAGTTGTTTATAAACTCTTAGTACTAGAGATGTGAGGTTGGGGGCGGGAGTGTGTGTGCACAGAGATAGGCAGTTCCCACAGCTCACGGGCAAGCCTGGCTAGCCAGTCTGTGAACTTCAGGCTCAGTGAGAGACTCTGTCTCAAAACATAATATGGAGAATGATTGAGGAAGCAGCAGAAGTCTTCCTCTGCCCTCCTCCCACGCACGCGCACACACACACACACACACACACACACACACACACACACAAAGCTTGAGTAGAGAGGTGTTTGTGGAAGAAGAGATTGGGATAACGGGTAGGACCGGAAAAGAGTGGTAAGTGATCTGTAAAAGCAGAAACTAGTTGTCAAAGTTGACACCAGAAACGGGAGCCTTCAGACTGTCTGAGGAGGCTGGGCAGGAGGGAGTATGTGAAGCTTTCCTCACAGGGTTCAAGCCACTGCTGAGCTCAAAGGTGAGGGTGGGCAGCAAGCACACTGACGGAGGATTGTGGGAGTGAACTAATGAGTCGGCAAGATCCATCTACCAAAGGGCCACACACTGAGGGACTTGAGCCACAGGACACCTTCTCACAGCTCTGAAAGGGGTCAGTCCAAGATGCAGGTGCTGGTGAGGCCGGCTCTAGGTGGTGCCCTGCCGATGGCTGCCGCCTCTCTGAATCCTCGGCATCTCTCTTCAGGATTTATGGAGCCTGCGGTGAGAAGGGAAGCTTCCTCTTCCTTTTTATTTAACTTAATTAATGTGTTGTTTGTGTACATCTTGTTTTTAGAGAGAGCATCTCTTATCAATCGTGGAACTCACCAAGTAGCCAAATGGTTGGCCGGTACTCTCCAGGAATCCTCCTATCTTCTAGTCTCTCCCTACCAGTGGCAGACTGGCTTTTATGATGGTGAGGATTTGAACTCGGGCTGGGAAGATGGCTCAGTCAGTAATTTGCCCTGACTGACCATCTCTCCAGCCCCTCTTCCTCTAAGGACACCAGCTCTATCCACTTATGCTCCCCTATTTATGACCTTTTTAAACCTTAATTGCTCCCAAGGCCTAGTCTTTGACAACAGTCTCACTGGGGACAGAGACCTAAGCGCCATGTAGTTCAGGACCTTATTTTACCAGCAGGTAAGCCAGGGCTTAGTGGGGCGGGAGTGGGGCTAAGGGATTTTCACAAGGTCACACAGCTGATGGGACCCAGACCAAGCAGAACTTCAACTAGTGCAGGTGTGAGCGGGGATGGACACCTTCCCATCCCCCACCCCACAGGCCCACCCTGAAATCCGAAGCAAGATTCATCTGGACTTCCAGGAGACTTACTGTTTGAAAGAGATGTGTCATTGGACTGTATGGAGGGCGGCAGTTGTGTGGTTTCTTTTGAAAATGCCTGAGAGTTTGCCAGCACTCCATACTAGGCCTCCTAACTGCTGGGCAATTCTTCTAGACTTGTGTTTCTATAGTGTTGCTTAGAATGCTCTTGAATGCAGGAGTCTTGCCAGGAGGAAACAGGAGGGGGAAAGCTACCCCTGTGTTCTAGCCTTGGCTCAGCAGCTCGACCTTGGGGGTGTGGGCAGGCACTGGGAACCGCTGTTTACATTGGTTGGGTAACCCAGATAAGTGGCCCTTTCTGTTTGGATTTGCAGATAGGGGGCCAAGTTTTGGTGAGGAAGGCCAAGCCCAGGGCATGCAGGAGGAGCCAGGGAGCTGGCAAGCACGGCAAGGTCTGTCACTGAAGGACGGGAGACACACGCATGCAGCTAAGGTCTGTCTGCCCTCCCTGTGGAGAACATGGCTGTTCGTCTGCTCACGAGAACTTCTCAGCAGTGTACCCTGACCTTGCTGTACAGATTCAGTGCAAAAGTTTAGACTTTTATTTTTTCTCTTTGTAAGAAATGTTTATTTTTAAAAGTTATTATTAAAAATAAAGCGAGGAAAGATGCATTAAAAAAAAAAAATTGAACGATGCCTTTCAGAGGCCCAATGTGCTATTTTGTAGGAAAATGAGGGCTTCTGAGACCCACCCTGCCTGTGGAATACTAGCTGTTGACCTTTTAAACAGTCACTCCCAACAGGAATCAGGAGAACGTGGGTCTTGGAAGAAGCCACATCAAGATACAGCAATAACTAGGCCTTCTTTCTACAGCCTCGAAGTGAACTTTGTTCACCATTTTCTGACTGTGATAAAGCCATGGCCCCTTCCAAAGGAGAGGAGGGCAAATGGTTTCTGCTCTTCAACCTCCAGCCATACTGCCTCTTAAGCAAAGCTCAAAGACCACACGTGAGCATGCACATGCGCATACACCTCAGCACTATTTACAAAACATAAATCAGTGCTGGGAGCCTGGCTCTGCTCTCTATGACTCCTAGACTCCAGGCTACTTGCTGCAGACAATTCACACCTGCAGGGATTCACACCTGCAGGAATGCTTAGCCTCCTGTAAGGCTTTTTAGCCCAGTGTGAGCTGCCAGAGTGTTGCTATCTTTTGAGGGTTCCAGAAGAGAAGGGAGCGGAGGAAGGAGTGCTGTGTCCCTAGACCACAGGACCTGGGTTTGGTGCATGGATGAGTTCTAACCCCCCCTCTTCCCAGGACAACTTTGAGTTTCAGGCTGTCAATTCACAGCGTGGCCAGTGGATTGAAAGGTCCTTGCTCCCATTTATTCTAGAAACGAGAATGCAGTGGGTTTGCCAAAGGGCCTTTCTTCCAAGCAATGTGGAGTCTGTCTCTGCTCATCGGGTTGTGTGGTCAGTGTGGGATCTGGCTGGGTGCTCCCTGGCTATGTGGGTTCCTGTAAGCACATGGGTGGCGTGGATTTGGGGCTGCAAGGGGCACAGAGGAGGATGTAACCTCTTCAAGTCAAAACAAACCTCTTTTTTTTTGTTGTTTATTTGTTTGGTTTCTTTTGGGTTTGTTTTCTGAGATTGAATCTTAGCCTGTAGCCCAAGCTACCCCCACCCAAACTCACAGCAATCCTCTTGTCTCAGCCTCCTGAGGATTACAGGCTTGCCAGCACTCCTTCCACGTTGTAATTAGCTCTTCACCAATATCCTACTCAGATGGAGACAGGAGATTAGATGATGCCACCCACCTACCCATTTGACTTTAGGTGTGCCCATTGAACTCCTTGATATATTGTTTGCACAGTGAAGCCCAGGGCATCCTGTTTCCACCTGCCAGTTTTAGGAGTCTACGTGGGAGTTAGGTGCAGTGGAGTCCAGCGACTAGTTTGTGCCTTGTCTGTCTTTCATTCACTGTCTCTGTGACCTTGGAAGACTTAGGCTTGCAGGTTCTTCAGGGGAGAACATAAAAGGCCCACCTCACCACCTGCCATGAGAGGAGTTTAGAGAAGCCACACAGGACCATTAGCAACATCCCTGGCATGTAGACAGTGCTCTCTCACCCCATTTGACCATCAATTGCACCCTTTACCTACATGACCTGCCACTGCCCAGTCAAGGTGGAATCCCATTTGGAAGTCAGCTTTCCCTGGGTAATGAAAGCAGTGAGTTTGCATTGAATGAGCCATTGGATGAAGGAGTGACACTGTCACCGAGCCATTGGGGACCTGGTTGTAGTGCCATCTCATCTTAGGGGCTTCACTGCCCTAAATGATGACCACAACTTGAGTGGACTCCCACAGAACATGGGGACCAGCAGGCCCATAGACAACTCCAGGGCAATGGTTCTTAGGGTCTCCAGGACTAACAGACACACCCTTCTCCAAGCAAGATAGCTGTCATGGTTTGTAAATGCTTGGGCCAGGGAGTGGCACTATTAGAAGGTATGGCCTTGTTGGAGTAGGTGTGTCACTGTGGGTGTGGGCTTTAAGACCCTCATCCTAGATGCCTGGAAGCCAGTATTCTGCTAGCAGCCTTCAGATGAAGATGTAGAACTCTCAGCTCCTCCTGCACCGTGCCTGCCTGGATGCTGCCATGCTCCTGCCTTGATGATAATGGACTGAACCTCTGAACCTGTAAGCCAGCCACAATTCAATGTTGTCCTTCTAAGACTTGCCTTGGTCATGGTGTCTGTTCACAGCAGTAAAACCCTAACTAAGACAATACCCAACACAGTACAGACAGCAGCCAGAGTCTAACAGAGCAGGCCATAGTAAAGCCAGTACAGATGGAAAAGATTTCCTGTGCCTTGGAGATATAGTGGGAGGGGCTCCAAATTCACAAGACAGGTGCTAAACTACCATTTCTGGCCTGACCTGTAAGTCACGTTGGGTGGGTTAAGGTCACCCTGTCTGAGGACCTCCTCCAAAGTGGCACCACACAGCCCTGAGGGCTGAGGGCTGATGAGGAGTGAGAGATGCCATGGGTGCCGCAGATGAGAGATGAAAGCCTTGGGGAGGAGGCAGAGAGGCTGATAATTGCCTGTTGGAACTCTTAGCCAGGATCCTGTGGGGTCTCCCTGGGGCTTCACCTTTGGCCAGAGAATGCACTGGTCCTGGCAAAGACTCAGAATGGAATGTTCTGAGGCCGACAGATGTGAAGCAACTGCTATAAATGCTTGCTCAGTGATGTCAGAGATCAGTGCTGGCAGAGGGCCAGCCTCCCAGAGGTCAAGGTCACTGCCTTGACCTCCAACTCTCAAATCTCAGATTCTTACCTCAGGCTTCCAAGTAGTTAGTTAGGAGTGGAGGCATGCAGGGTCATGCCCAGCTCTATGGTCTCAGTCACGACTCTCTTCTTTCTCCTCTCCCCTACTTTAGACCTTTTCGTTAGGAAGTTAGCGTGTTTAGACTGCAGTGCAAGAGACTAACTGTGTACTTGTTCTCCCTTTCTCTCTTGAGCAGGATTGATAGGCCCCTGATTTGATTTGGATCCTCTGGAACTATGTATCCTTGAGATTACCTGGAGATGAGAAAGGAAGTAAGCAAAGCCATGGGATAACTTGCTGTACCTTTTGGAATATCAGTCCTATTGGATGGTTAGAGAGCAGTTAACTATTACAACAAACAGAGCACACATACACACAAAACAAAACAAAACCAAAAACAAGTGCACAGTAGAGAGGAAAGAAGGGTTTTCTTTCTAAAATTTATTTTTATTTTATGTGTATTAGTGTTTTGCCTGAGCTGGTGTGCATGCATGTTTGTGTGTGTGTGTGTGTGTGTGTGTGTGTGTGTGTGTGTGTAAGAGAGAGAGAGAGAGAGAGAGAACCACATATGTGCAGTACCCATGGGGTCCAGAAGGAGCATCAGGGTCCCTTGAAACTGGAGTTACAGATGGCCATGATACCATGGGGTTCTGGGAACTGAACCTCTGTCCTCTGTGTTAGAGTTGGGCAGTGAAAGATATCTTGGCAGCTGAGCCAAGGTATGCTGCTTAGATCACACCACGCAATGGATCTAACACAACCGATTTATTGGGGTAGGGGAGAATGAAAGCCTGTCTTAGAGTGGAGAGATGAGAGAGAGATAGAAACAGATAGACACAGAGAATGGGAAGACAAAGAGAGAGAGAGAGAGAAAGAGAGAGAGAAAGAGAGAGAGAGAGAGAGAG
>NW_022196913.1:3178500-3191137 GCF_008632895.1 Mastomys coucha
GAGAGAGAGAGAGAGGTGATATATCCAGATGGACCTTTAAAAAAAAACAAAACCCTTTTATTTAGTCTTTGTGAATTTCACATCAGGCACCCTCACCCCACCCCACCACCACCTCCAAGGAAACCAACAAATCTCACTCTGGAAGCTGTGGTGTGTCACGGTGTGTCACGGTGTGTCACACGGTACACCTTTTGGCCCTGCCCTAGCCAGCTGCAGAGAGACCTTTTAAAAGGTACGAATGTTATACAAGAACGAAGTAACCATGGCAACGTGCCTGGCTGCTTCGGGTGATGCTGTAAGTTGGTACTGAGCTGCTGAAAGGCCGGCTGGAGAAGCCCCCCACTGACAACATGGTGGAGGGACAGCCAGCCCTCCCCCCACTGACAACATGGTGGAGGGACAGCCAGCCCTCCAGCCCATCATCCACTCACTTAGCTTACAGAAAAACCTCCTCACAAGCTTACAGAAAAGCTTGAAAGTAGTTTTCTGGTTTTGTTTTTGTTTTACTTAAGACCATTTGGGAAAACCTCGTGTAGGAGCCTCATCATCCTCAATTACTGTGACACACATTTGGAGTAAGAGCATCTTTCTATGTCGCCATGATACAGGTGTCAAAGCCTGGACATTCAGCTGTCGGTGATTACCATCCCAGCCTGTCTAAGTTCCTCCAGACTTCCTGTGAGGGAATGAGAACCAGAAAACAATCACATGGGCTAGAGGCAGCTCTGACGGTGAAGCTTGCTACACAAGCATGGGGGCCCGCCTTTAAATCTCCAGAGCCATGGTTGAGAGAGCAGAGCTTGGTAGTGTGCAATGTAGTAGTGTGCACAGCATGATAGTGTGTGCAGTGTGGTAGTGTGCACAGCGTGGTAGTGTGTGCAGTGTGGTAGTGTGCACAGCGTGGTAGTGTGTGCAGTGTGGTAGTGTGCACAGCATGGTAGTGTGCGCAGTGTGGTAGTGTGCACAGCGTGGTAGTGTGTGCAGTGTGGTAGTGTGCACAGTGTGGTAGTGTGCACAGTGTGGTAGTGTGCACAGCGTGATAGTGTGTACAGTGTGGTAGTGTGTACAGTGTGGTAGTGTGTGCAGTGTGGTAGTGTGTACCATGTGGTAGTGTGCACAGCATGGTAGTGTGTACCATGTGGTAGTGTGCACAGTGTAGTAGTGTGTGCAGTGTGGTAGTGTGTACAGTGTGGTAGTGTGTGCAGTGTGGTAGTGTGCACAGTGTGGTAGTGTGCACAGTGTGGTAGTGTGTACCATGTGGTAGTGTGTACAGTGTGGTAGTATGTACCATGTGGTAGTGTGCACAGTGTGGTAGTGTGCACAGTGTGGTAGTGTGTACAGTGTGGTAGTGTGCACAGTGTGGTAGTGTGCAGAGCGTAGTGTGTGCTGGTGATCCCAGAGCTGGGGAGACAGAGGAAGATTCCTGGGCCTTGCTGGCTAA
Organism: Mastomys coucha; assembly: GCF_008632895.1. Classification (NCBI taxonomy): domain Eukaryota; kingdom Metazoa; phylum Chordata; class Mammalia; order Rodentia; family Muridae; genus Mastomys; species Mastomys coucha. Next base: position 3,179,942 of record NW_022196913.1, read on the forward strand.
TCACTGAGCCTACTTGGTGATCTCCAATGAGAGACCCTATCTAAAAATAATAAATAAATCCAGGCGAGGCCCAGAAGATGGCTGAGTGGGTAGGTGCTTGCCATGTAAACCTGATGGCTTGAGTCTAACCTCTGGAATCCACATAAAGGTAAGAGCATGAATAGACTCTACAAGGTCATGCTCTTAGCCGCCACACCAACATCATACGCACAAATAATAATACATGTTTAAAAAGTGGACGACACCCGAGAAACAACATCTCCAGCCATTCTCTGCTCATACATATATGCAAATGGAAAACAGACACATGAGCACCCCATGTACACAAATGCTTAAACATGGATGGATATACACATGTTCACATGTACATGCATATAAAAACAACAGCAGAACAGTAGTGGTGTTTATTAGGGATGATCTGTGTGCGGGACCAGGTGTACCTTAGGAACTAGAGCATATTCAAAGAGACTAAAGCCCAGGGGGTGTTTGTAAATGTACAAAAGGGGAGGATTACACCAAATGTTTTTGAGTCTATAATCCTTAGCGATTAATTACTACCAGAGTGTTGTCAGTCTAGGGTTAAACAGACAGCTCTGCAGCAAATTCTGTACTAATAGAAGTAGGTTTTATAAATGCCATTTGTTCAGAAACCCAGTCCCTTTGTGTGTGTGTGTGTGCGTGTGTGTGTGTGTGTGTAGCCCAAGTCCATGTCACTTGTCTATCAATCACCCTCTATGGCATTTTTGAGACAGGCTGTGGTGTCTGGAATCTGGAGCTCATTGAGCTAGGCTGACCAGCAAGCTCCAAGGCTCCACCTGCTTCTACCTCCCCTGGGCTGGAATTGCAGACATAGAACACTAAGCCCTGCCTTTACCGGAGTGCTGAGGACTAACTCTGGTCTTCATGCTTGCATTGTCAACACTACCAACACAGCCACATTCCCGGTCATAAACTTCCAGCTCCGTCTCCTTCTGTTACTGCTAAAGTCGACACAGACAGCTCCATTTTGAATCTGACAGCTTTGACATTTCCTTCACATAAGTAGAAAGATCCAGGGCAGAAATATGTGGGATTTGATGGCCATGTCTTTCATCTCCCTTCAGTCTCAGGTCTTTAATCAGTTGATTTGAGGATTGCTGGGTAGGCTTGCGTTTTCTGTCCTCTGATGGTGGGATTGGGTGGAGGTTTCAACTCTGGAAGGAACTGCAGGAAGTACACTGTGTTATCAGGGTGTGATTTCTGTCAGGCTTCCCCTGATGTACCTGCATTATTTGAATGAGGTAGCATCCTCCAGACTTCTCCATATAAAGTTATTTTTCCTTTGTAATTAGTTAAATATTTTTGTGGAGTGGTACTTTGAAACTACATAAAAATCCTTTTACTCATCAAATAAATCATTATGGTCAATCATTAGTGATAACTATGCTTGTGAATATAACTATGACTAGTATAATTAATAATGTATGTGGATTCCTCTTTTATTTAATGGACTGTAATGGGCTATAATCTATTTTCACTATTTCATACTTAAATGATGTCAGATTTAGTCAGTGGGAGGTTCTTCAAGCTGGCTTCAGGTATTGCATGTCAGCATCATTCAAACATTCCTGCTCCTCCTGCTCCTCCCACTCCTCCCGCTCCTCTCGCTCCTCTTCTTCTAGTAAAGTCTCACTGTGTAGCCCTGATTGATCTGGAACTCTCTGCATGGACTACGCAACCGACTGGCCTTGAACTAACAGAGATCCACCAGCCTCGTGTCTCCCAAGTGCTGGGATTACAGATGTGCACCACCACCCCTACATTATTTCCTCTTCTCCGCCTTCCCTGTCTGAGCTCTGGAGTCACCTCCTCTCTCTAGAGTGCTTTTCTCATCAGTGGAGAATGAACAGTGTGCGCCTGTGGAGATCAGTCTGTGACTGTCCTGAGGCCCTTAGGGACTGAGCTAAGAGACACAGGTCTGTTTATGCACATGGACGTGCAGATATCCATGTGAGTTTGAGGACAGTCTGGTCTATACAGTGAGTTCCAGGACAGCCAAGAGCTACTGACTCAAGCATTTACCCACATACAAAAAAAGAACCTGACAAACCCAGAGAGCAGCCTGGGTGATCCTCCTTCAGGCGGCCCTTCATTACCTGTGACACTGAGAACACCTGAGTGTGGAATAAGCCCTTCCTTCTTTCCTTCTTATGCATGCTGCATGCTGGAGGCTGGCTGGGTGGGAATTTCCCATCTCCCCTCAGGTTCTCCTTGTTCTCCAAAAGCAAGCATGCGCCAGCCCTCCCCACCTGACTCACTCCCCAGCAACCTGCACCCCAGGCACCCCCAAGGGGGCCAGGTTCTACTCTGCAGGGAGTAGACAGTGAGGCCAGGTACTGGGGGATTTTCCTTCAGACCTCGCTCCCCAAAGCTGGCTTTTTCAGCTTTCTCACTTGAAAGGCAGCTTTGCTCTTTTTTTCAGAGAAAAGAGATACTGAAGTGTGGGGGCCACTAGGCCCCACTTTGGGTACAACACTGAAGAAAAACATTCAAGAACCCTGGTTCAGGTAAGTTTTGTATTTTGTGGCTGTTGGTTGTTTTTTTTTTTTTTTCCAGACAATGTCTCACGAGCTAACTTCGAACTTTTTATGCAAATCAGGCTAGCCTTGAATTCACCTGCCTAAGCCTTCCAAATACTGATATTAAAGTCATGTCACCTGTCCTGTACTCTTTCTAAAATAAATGTCTCCCAAGTTGGCTAAGCTGCTGGTGCAACAACCCAGGCCTGCCTTGGTTCATGTCCCTCAAACAATTTACAACTCAGGCTCAGTTGAGTCCCAGGATGGAGGGGAAGTTCCTAGGACAACAGCCCTGTGATGGGGACAGCAGCTCAGGGTCATAGCAAGAGTGAGACTGTCTGAATTCACATCTCAGCTCTGGCCCTGACTAGCTGTAGGATTTTGTTGGATCCCAAATGCTCCTGCCTCAGTTTCCTCCATAATAGGTCCTGCTCAGGATTGACCTGAAGGCTCAGTACAGACATTCAGGCTGAGTCCCTGGGCAGCTCTCAGACACTCTTCTGCTGTAGTCATCTTATAAAGCTGGTGTCATAAAACATGAGCATCCTGTAGACTCCCTGGTTGTCTCGTACCATGGAGCAAAATCTGCTCCAGGATTGCTTCATTTAGCCAAGACTGGAGAGCCTGGCGACAGACTCCAGGAAGGATGTCCTGGGCTGCTTTGCCAGTTTAGTGGTCTGGCCTCGCCCACCACAGGCATCCCTGTTCATACCAAAGCAGCAGGAGGCAGAGCCGTAAGGCCTGACTCTGAGCTCCCTTCCCCTGAAGGGAAATACCACACAGTGGTTCACTGTTGCGTGCATGCTTCTCAGCTCAGCTCAGTCATGAGCTGGAAACTGGCCCGGCTGTGTAGGAGTATTTACTTCCCCGCAATAGGCAAATACTACAAATCAGGGTTTGATACATGGCTCTGTGGGTGGGGCTACACTTGAGAAATACATAAAGGAAGAAACTGCTAGTGAAGCAGATTAAATGAGCTATGCCTAATGCAGCACCTTGTAAGCCACACTTTTAAGAAAGGTTCCTCCCTGCTTAATACATACAACTTTCAGTAAATATAATCTGTGTAACAACCACATAGCAGAGTTAAGACTTAAACAATATTTACTTACATATATATTTATGGGCATGTGTGTTTCTGTTTGTATGAGTGTATGTCGCATGTGTCCAAGGTACATGTGTATTTATATGTGTAGATGTGTCTTTGCATGAGTGTATGTATCATGTGTCCAAGGGCCTGTGGAGGCCAGAAAAGAGAGACTAGTCCCCTGGAGTTTCAGGCAGCTGTGAGCCACCTGATGTGGGTGCTGGGAACTGAACCTCGCTTGGCTCTCTGCAAGAGTGGCCAGTGCTTTTGACCACTGAGCCACCTCTCTAGCCCCAGAAACACACAGAAATGCTGTGCACACACAGAGATGCTGCGCACACACAGAGATGCTGTGCACACACAGAGATTGCTGCGCATACACAGAGATGCTGCGCACACACAGAGATGCTGTGCACACACAGAGATGCTGTTTTGGGAGACCAGTTGTGAAAGTACTTCCCTGCTTGCCCTGGCTCTAGGCTATGCCTCTGTTGCTGTCTAGGGCTGTAACTGCTGTGGCTCTGGGTGTCACTTGCTAAACTTTGTGAGGACAGGGAAGTCTTAGTGGCTCCAACATGTAACTTTGCCTGGCACTCATTCCAAAATGGAACATGAATGCAAGCACTCAGCAGTGGGGTCATGCAGACCCTGCTCCACACTATCCATAGCTGTCTCTTCATGGGAGCACACTGACTTCCTGAAACCCCGATAGTGTGGTACAACGATCCCAATCCAGGGATAGAGGAGAGATGTCATCCAGGTTTGGCCCACCAGATACTTCTAGTGCCTCATCCTTCTCTGCTACAGGGACACTTTGGGCACAGTTGTAGTCTGTCACATGCTGCTGTTTCAACTGGCTCACAGTTTTGAGTTCAGCAAATCCAAGGTGAAAGGGCTATATCTGGTGAGGGTTTTCTCTCTGGTGCGAGGGATCGTGTGGAAAGACAGATGCCAAAGCTGGCAAGAAATGGCTGAGCTCACTCACATAACAAAGCCACTGTGGGATAACAAGTCTACAGTCAGAGTCGTCCTTTTGACTGCAACAATTTTCAGGAAGCCCCACCTCCTACATTGTTACACTAGGGGTGAAATTTCTAATATGTGGATTTGGGGGGATTATGGTCTATGTCAAACCATACCAGGCTTACAGGATGGCTGTAAGTAAAATAGGCTTCATTTTGTTAAGATACAGAGACCTTGGGGGATTTCTTATCATTGCATGGTCTAATTGCTCCTGGCTAGTCCTGTGGAGAGTGGAGAGATGGGAAGTGACCATGTGCATATATCAACATATAGACCCATGCACATGTAACTAATTAAAAAGGATATGCATCTTTTAAACAAGGCCCAAGGTAAGTCTTTGTTCAGGGCCCTATTTCAGGCACTCTGAAGGCAGCCAACCCACACAGGAGCCACACCCACCGAATGTCCTCTGTCATTAGAGGATCAGCCAGTGTGGCTGCTGTCTGCATCTGAGACTCCATCTCCCACTAAGTGTTATTAGCCTGGCCCACAGGCCCTTCCCTTCCTGCCTGCCATTCACCACTTGCCTGGATGCAACCAGGGAGCCGGATGGCTTTAGAAATGACACTCTCACAGCATGGGACGAGACCCCAAACACAGAGCTGAACAAATGGGGCTCCTTGTTCTCAGCTGCATAAACCTTGGCTTGGTTTCCCCAAACATTTGTTAAGCAGTGTTACAGTGTAGTGGAGTACAATAAGAATAACATGGAGGATCACCATGGACAAAGCATGGAGGAGTGCCCTGGATGCTACATGGAGGAGTACCTGCATGGAGGAGGAGCACCATGAGTGCTTCATGGTGGACCTGGTATAGCACCATGTAGTATAACACATACAGTATATTTGCTACCGTGGAGGAGCGCCTGCATGGAGGAGGAGCACCATGAGTGCTCCATGGTGGACCTGGTAGAGCACCATGTAGGGTAACACATACAGTATATTTTGACATTTTGTGCCTTCCCAGGAAGCTTGGGCATTTTCCTTTTATTTGATTGCAAGCAGGGATGTTGAAACCCTCTGGCCGAGGTCACAGAGCTCCAGTGTGGAGAGACTAGAGTTGACTTGGCACATTCCCAACTCCTAATTGCCTGTGATGACACAGCGTCTCCACTCTTGGGCAACACCCACCTGCCCTGTCAGGAATTCTTCCTATGTCCTGGCCACAGCTCTCTCCCTACGTTCCACACAGTAACAAGTTAAAGAACAGGGTCTTTTTTTTTTCGTCTTCTATTTTATGGTGTACTGAATGGTGCTGTTTGTTGAATGACTATTGGGTTGTAGGACCTGAGTGATCAGGGACCATAGCTCTTCCTACAGGCCCTTCCTCACTCATGGGCAATGTTTGTCCAGTGACCACTGTCCCTCACACACCCTCCTCTTCTTGACCTGCTCTGGGTCTCAGTCAGTGTGATTCTTTTGCCCGAGTTCACTCTGCTATCTGCCTTTTGGTTCTAGCAGCTCTGGCCCTGTCCTCCAGGTATCAGCTTGACCATCTGCCCTCAGTTCCTCAGGCCCACATTTAACCCTTTTGCAGTATGGTCACACCTCAAAATCAGCCTGTCTGTCAGCTGCCAGAACAGGACGTGAGTGTGAATGGTAGTAGGATGTATCCATGAAGGGCTGGCCACAACCAACACGTAACCTTTTGGTCCATTCAAGAGAAACCCAGAGATCATGTGTGGGAGATGCAGTAATGATAGCCTGACCCTTGTCAGAGGATGGGGTCTCTACTGATCATCTCCTTCTAGGGTCATGCTTGGCACCTCAAAATGGCTTCAGCCCACTGTTTACTCTGTCTATCTCTGAGTCTCTTCCTGTGTCTCTGTTCTCTGAGCTAGACTATTCTTGGTAATTCTTGCTGTAATATGCTTATTCTCTCACAACTATTCAGCTTAATAGCTGTTTTTGGCACCTACTATGTGCCAGATGCCACATTAGGTACACAGTGGCTGCAAAGATAAGTGTAATAGGGCCCCCACCTCAAAGATACTGTAGGCCAGCACTTTAGGGCACTTCATCTACCATGCACCTTGGGAGAGGGATACCAATTCCTGTTTTCTGGCCGTGCATTAGAATCTTACAAAGGGCCTCTAAAACTCCAGACTCTGCCAGCCCTGTAGTGGTGTGTGCTTTTAATCCCAGCACTCTGGAGGCAGAGGCACTTGGGAGGCAGAGAGGCAGGTGAATCTGTGTTTCAGGCCAGTCTGGTCTATATAGTAAAAAAAAAAAAAAAAATAGTATGTATGGGACACATCTGAGGGCCATTGCTGGCCACACAGTTCCTCGGTGTTCTGGGAGAGCTGGGCTGGCATAGCCTCTAGGGAGGGGACCAGGAAGGGAGGCTATGGAGAGAGTGCTGTGTCCTTGCAGGCCAAGAAAGGAGGCAGTCGGGAAGTGTGAGCTCAGATGTGTGCTTTGTCCAAGGTTGGATTTCTGAGCAGGAAGCCAGGTGAACGAACCCAGCCCCAGAGAAGGAAAATAAACTCAGAACTCATATTTTTAGAAAGTGGGCAAGCCCTGCTGCAGCTCAGTTTCCCAGTGGAATCTAAACTGGTTGGTTGTTTCTCTAAGCAGGAAGCCAGGAGCCACAGGCTGCATGCTAGATGGGGACCTCTGTGGAATGCCAGGGTTCTCTATCCCACTGTGCTGTGTCTTCAAGTCTTGCTTCAGGTCCCCAGGAATATGAGGGACTTTCCTATTGTGGTGTGGGCAATGACTCTGGTGATGGAGGTGTGAGCCAGGCATATGCTAAGCCTATGATTTCAGTCAGGGCCTCTCCATGACCCTGAGAAGTAAGTATGGCTCATCTAGATCACCTACTAGATGGTAGACTGAAGCCTCAGAGGCAGGTGACCTGAGACTGAAGCCTCAGGGCAGATCTCAGCTCCCAACCCCCTGTTCCCCCACGGAGGACAGTTTCTGGGCCTTAGCATTGGCCTCCAGAGGGTGAAAGCCCTCACTGCTGCAATGTAGCAGCTACACAGTTCACAGCCTCCCTTGCGGCCCTTTAGAGCCTTTCCACGCCCAGGTTCATGGTGCTTAGCCTTTTCTGTGCCTCTCCTCCTCATCGAAGCCTTGCATGGTGCTAGATGGAATCTGAAATCCAAGGATCAAAAATTTGAGATCATGTGGAACTGATTTGTTTGTTTGTGAAAAGTCGTGTGTAGTCCAGGCTGGCCTCAGACTATTTAGCTCAGGATCACCTTATACTCTGGATCCTCCTGCCGCCACCTCCCAAGAGCTGGGATTACAGATGTGTACCCATGCCCTTGACTGGATCTGATGTTCAGAAATAGCAGATCATTCCTAGAATTAAGGCTGTAGGAGGTGGATGGCTGGGTGGAGGGATGGAGGGAAGCTAAAGGAAATGGTGAGGTGTTCTTTTTACAATCTAGCCTAAAGGCACAGAAGGTAGTTATATCCAGAAAAAAAAAGTTACAAAAATAGCAATAAGCTTAGGCAAAGGGTAGAGCCTCCGGAGGCAGGAAACACTGCGTTCTTTGATGCAGGCACATCCCAGCGGGACGGGAAATAAATGTCAGTGATGCCATTTATGGATATTGGCAGAATTGTCAAGGTGCTTAGAGGGGTCGGTGGTCACACTGTGGCTGTATCATAATAGGAATGGAGCTAGATGCATGAGAGCCTTTGCCCTGGCTACAGTCCCCCACTGAGGTCCCCTGCCTTTCCAGTAACTGTGTGACTTCCAAGGACTGCAGTGGGCAGCTGGAACCCCACTCCCATCCAGGAGTTCCCACCCAGCTGGGTAGGAGCCCTACATAGAGGGCAATTCTGGGTTTCAAATCAAGTTCTGGGAGAAGGGCTGGAAACATGGCACAAAGGTCTTGCCTTGAAGTGGTTCTTCCAAGTCAGAGGTCAGAGGCTCCTGCCCCTCGCTGCAGGGCTGGGCACACTGCCTCTCTTCTCCCTGAAGACTCAGCTGTGTGGGCTCCAGGCCCAGATTCAAGATGACCCAGACTCACCTTATTCACAGGAAGAAGCTCTCCTGGTCTTCTGGTAGGAGGACCATAACTCCAAGTCTAGGAGGGAGCAGGACGTGACTCCAGGGAGGGGAGACAAGCTCTTTGGAGAGATGCTAGATAGACACACCCTCCTCCTGGTGACCTGGCAAGGTGCAGCCAGCTCCATACCTAGGAGAATCCAGGCAACAGTCCTGGCCTGGCTTGAGGAACATCAAGAGAGGTGTGGGACACAAGGTGTCTACAGCCCAAGGACCAGGGCAGTGGAAGCAGTGGTCCTGGGAGGACTCTTCCTGTGAGTGGCCATTGCACATGTACACACACACACATACACACACACACACCCCGGGTAGTCATAGAGCAAATAAAGGTATTTATCACCACTTTGAGCCCACTCTGTGGAATAGACACAAGTCTTTGCTGAATAAAGGAACTCAGTTCAATTTAGCACCTCACATGCTTTAGAGATTAAGAAAACAAGTTTGTTTGTTTTTTAAAGATTTATTTATCTTATGTGTACAGCTCCTGCCCCACTCCCTCCAGCCCCGCTCGCTCTGGCATAATTCACTGTAGCTGTCTTCAGATGCACCAGAAGAGGGCATCAGGGCATCAGATCTTATTACGGGTGGTTGTGAGCCACCATGTGGGTGCTGGGATCCGAACTCAGGACCTTCGGAAGATCGGTCAGTGCTTCTACCCCCTGAGCCATCTCGCCAGCCCCAAGAAAACAAGTTTTAAGTTGGGCCCGTGGATGAGTCTCTGTAATGCAAGGTACTCTAGAGATGGAGGCAGAAGAATCAGGAGTGTGATCGGCCAGCTTGGGTCAGCCTAGGCTACCTAGTGAGATCCTGTCTCAAAAAACAAATATCAAATAATATTTTTTAGTTACGTTCTCACACTGACTGTTTGACATTATACATATTTTAGTTATGTTCTTTTAGAGTGAACCGAGGATCCAGGCATTGTGGTGGCACACGCCTGCAATCCCAGTATGCTGGAGCAGAGGGCCAGATAGGAAGACTGAAAGTTTGGGGATAGCCTGTGCTGCATAGTGAGATCCTTTCTAAAAACAACTGCAAGAGGGAGATGGGGGGAGGGGAAAGGGGAGAGACAGAGGGGGGAGGGAGAGAGGGAGAGGAAGGGGGAGAGGAGGAGAAAGGGAGGGAGAGAGAAGGGGAGGAGAAGGGGGGAGAGGGAGGGAGGGAGGAAGAGAGAGAGAGAGAGAGAGATAGAGAGAGAGAGAGAGAGAGAGACTGCAGATGGGTGACAGTGGCTTGCTAGGGCAAGAGTGCTCTCAGCTCCCATATGCAAGCATTGGGATCCCCAGAACTCACAGAAAAAGTCAGGCATGGTCACATGTGCCTGTAACACTGGCACTGGGGGTCAGGAGCAGAGACAGTGATCAAGGGGGCTTGCTGAAAATCAGTAAACTCCAAGTTTAGAGAGAAACCCTGACTCAAGGGAAGGTAGAGGATCATAGGACACACCCGATGTCCTCCTCAACCACACTCACACGACACCACACTCACTCGCATGCTCACACGGCAGTAAACCGATAAAGAACCTCCCTAAAAGCTCTGGAAACACGCCAGGTTTTTAAGGCAAGCGACAGGGAGAGGCACTTTAGTTAAAACGTCATCATAGGCTCCACTGGGCCTTCGTCTTTCTGCTTTACAAGGCAGAGGCCATCTTCCCCAAACTCAGATGCTCACACACCAAGCAAGTAGGGGAAAAAGGATAAAGTCTATCCAGTTTCATGGACCAGGAAAGTGTTGGGCAGTAGAGTGAGATGCAAGCTGAAGAGGTCTCTGTACCTTGCTGTCATAGCAACCTACAACCTGCAAGCCACCGATTCCAGACGTCCCAGGGGCTTACATCATATCCCTAGGGCCACAGAGAGCCAGAGGCACCTTTAGTAACAAGGTCAGACTTTTAGCTGTGTGTGGCAACACCCAAGGCCAATGCACTCACCTAAAGAGCACAGTCGTTGATGCCAAGGGCTGAAGTCAGTCTGGTCACCCTACCCTTGTTCACTCAGCCTCACCCTTTGAAAGCATCTCCAGAATTTTGGCTAGCACCCTTGGCAGTTATGCTTTACATACACACATACTCTGAAGTCAGAGTTTATGAAGTGTGACTTGGATGTCGGTGACTAGGTTCCATTAGGTTCAACTGTGACGTCTTAACCCATGACTACAGGAAGGTACAGCTGCAGTGGGGACTGGAGCCCTGACCCTAAGAGTGGCTTCCCTACAACCTGGAGTTCCCCTTCCAAATGCTCTGGAAGCTCAGAAGTATGGCCCCAGTCAGGAAACAAATGGCTCCAAGGATTTTAGGGTAAGCTTGGTGTTAGCATGTTAGCTCTGCCCAACAGTTACCTAGCAACAGCCAGGTACAACCCTGGCTTGCTATAAAAGGACTGCTTGGCTTGAGCTCTCTGATCCACCCCTCCCTCTGACTCCCTTCTCTCTCTGATCTCTTTCTTTTCTCTCCCTCTTTCTCTGTTCTCTGTCCCCTTTCTTCCTTTACTCCCTTCTTTTTTTTTG
>NW_022196913.1:3191147-3192753 GCF_008632895.1 Mastomys coucha
CCTGCCTCTGCCTCCCAAGTGCTAGGATTATAGGCGTGTGCCACCACCACCCGGCCGTACTCCCTTCTTAATCTCCCTTCTCATGCCCTCAAAATACACTCCATTTTATACTAGTCCCATCATCATGTCATCATATGGCTGGTACTTCAGAAGGGATGCCTCAGCGTGGGCCCGCTAAGGCACCACCTCCTGCTGCACCATACTGTGTTTTGCAAAACATATCACTTGGCATTCAAGAACCTGCACTAAGCATACATGAAGACCCCTTCTGACCTGCCTTGCTCTAGATCCCAGGATACCTTAAAGCAGTAGGGCCTGAATGAAGACATAGGGAGACTAGTAGGGGCACTGGTGGGAAATTTCTGAGACACATGACACACAGCATTGCTCTCCTACTTGAGGCTGGAAGATGGATTGTGGGTCACATGGATTTTTCTGGAAGTTCCCATTATGCCTTCTTCCTTCTCCTATGGTTGTACAACAGAAGGTCCATATAGTTCAGAGGACAAAGAGGAAGACTATAGGAGAGAGTTTCTATTCCTAGGAGTTGTTTGTGGCTGTCCACCCCTCCTGGGGAAGTCACCAGGAGGGAGTGTGTGTAGAACCAGCTGTCACTGGGGTGACTGCATTTCAGAGGTCTTGCTGGATTTTGAAATTGGCTCTCTCGTGAAGTCCAGGCTGACCGTGAACTCACCTGCCTGTCTTCACCTCCAGAGTGGGGCTGACATGGTCCTAGCTGCCTTAGTCGCCACGTCCAGCCAGAAGTCCGAAGGACAGTTCTTCTGCATCTTTCTGAATCAAGTGACCTTTAAAAGCACAACTGTCACCCACAAAGGCTAATTCCTTCTAAACCTAAAAGTATGTGATAGGTCTAGGCATCTCTGCAGAGATGGGATTCCCAGAATAGCTTACACCTCCCCGGGGCTTTGATGCCCAGAGAAAGCTGGTGATTCTGGTGTGATGAGGGTGAATGGGAGGCCAGTGGTTGAAGTGCTGAGTGGGCCTCTGTTTCAGACTCAGTCCCAGAGTTTCGACGTTCTCAGGACACAGCAGTGCACAGCTCTGGCTTCTCTTTTCTCAGGTATTTGAAAGCAGGGCTTGTCTGACTGGCAGATTAGAAAAAGATAGGGATGTGTCCCCATACTTTAAAGGCAGGGGAGAAAGCCTTGTTGTGAAGAGAAGACACAGAACCTGTTTGGTGACTTGTCACTTCAGAGGGAACAGGAACCTACCCAGGTGAACACTCACACTCCTCCCCTTCCTCCCAGCAGCCTTGGCTGTGGACCAGGGCGAGGACAAGGGACCCAGAGAAACAAGGCCACTGCTCATCCAGACAGCACCACTATTGGATGACAGAAGTTTGAGAACACAGGGTGCAGTTTAGGGCAAAAATAAGTTTATTAATCTTGCCAGGTCACATCGATAAAGTAGCCAGAGCTAAACAATGGCCCCATTGTATGTGAATCACGGCTGGGACAACAGCTGTAGCAGACACACATATTTTTTTGGATAAGAGTAAGTTGTTGTCAAACTTATTTTCTCTTTCTTCCTCTTTAATACATGTTAAAGAGCTGATATCACCTGCATTTTTTTTTTTTTTTTTTTA
>NW_022196913.1:3193766-3198482 GCF_008632895.1 Mastomys coucha
TGGCCTTGCAGCAGGATGGGTTTCATCCTGGCGGTGACTCGAGGAGAGAGCTATCACCTGCATTTTAAAAAAAAAGTCACCACTGAGTCCTGGGAAGGGTCAGATCCCCATAATCAGAAAGCCCTGGCGGTTTGGGAAGAACACACTTTTTGGTTTTGTTTTGAACTGATAGTAAGTTTTCCATTAGCCTCATTGATTAATGCCATCAAGCTCCTTGTGAAAGCGAGTTCCCAATATGGTCCTACCCTGCTCCCCACTAGCTGTGTGTGCAAAGAGTTCTACAATCATAAACCTGCTCTGGTAGCCCTGCCTGCATGTCCCCTCCCATGGCTGAGGAATCCACGATCAGTCTCAGTGCACACAGAGGCCTCAGCATGGCCCGTGGGCAGCATCCTTCCCTCGGTCTTAGTGCACAGCAGAGGCCTCAGCATGGCCCGTGGGCAGCATCCTTCCCTTGGTCTCAGTGCACAGCAGAGGCCTCAGCATGGCCCGTGGGCAGCATCCTTCCCTTTCTCTTCAAGCATCCTTAAGAGAAATGTAACCTGGGCGAGGAAGGAAGCAAAGAGCAAAGGTTCTGCTTATTTTATGGAGGTCAGTGTGCACACGCACTAGTCGGAGGCCGATGTGGTAGAGCGGAGGCAGGAATGGAAGCAGGTACTTCCCTCCAGGGATTGCTAGGTAGGACTTTGGCTTGCAAGAGAAATTGTTGTTATTGTTGGTAGTGGTGTTTTTCTGACCTTACATAGAGTTTCCTAAAAATGAAGCAGAGACTGCTGCCGAGGGCCGGGCATGCAGAAGGGTGTGGCTCTCAGGCCAGCCCTTCCCTATTTTTAGAAGTTTGGGACTCCAGCCTTAAATAGTTTTGATAATAACACTGTGGCCACAACTCTATAAGACAAAATCTGGAAGAAAACTTCAAGCTGCACAGCTGAGTTCAGTGTTCTTCAAATCAACTGCTCGTGGAACATAGCCAGTCAATCACTTCCTTTGGTTTTCTAGCTACCTTGTCATACAGAACCAGTGAGGTGACAAAGATTTTAATTTTCCTTTAAATTCTAAAAAATGTTAAGTAAAAGCAGGAACTATCTTGCTTCTTTGAAATCAGGAAATATTGCTTTAACTGGGAACAGATGACACGGTTACAGAAGTACGTGGGGCTCATGTATCCTCATGTAGCCGACTTCTATAATAGGAAGAATTCTTAGCGTCTCATCGCAAAGCTGAGCTGTCTGTTAGAGGAAAGGAAGCGCTCATATCCTGTAGTTAGATAATGGTGTCTTCAGAAGTAGCTACTTACTAAGGAATGTGCACACAGACTCCCGATACTCACGTGTACATTAGCATAGGTACGTGCATTACACGTCAGACTCATACACACATCCCAGGAGCGGATTTTAGAGTCAAATGAGACTTGTTTTTCTAATAATTACCACCCTTTCCAAACTCGACTTCATTTTTAACTTTCACAATTCAAAATTAAGTAAATCTTACCCTAATGGGTTCATTTAGATTTTCAGTTAAGAAAATGGGGCAAACAAAATGATGTCAAGAAACAAGCCCTGATCGGTACGATGCCAACTTCCAACCCTTCAAAAACACACAACAACTGGACCTCCAAGGGTATAATGACACTATAAAAATTTAACAAGCATTCCTTATTTATTTATTTATTTATTTTCGAAGAGGAGAGAGAATCCTGAGCATCAGGGAGCTACACTGGCTTTTCAAATCCGACCGGTGGGATAAAAGCCGGCTCAGAGAGTCTGGACCAAGTCAAACCAAGGTGGTCCTCCCAAATGAAGTCATGGGGCATCTGCAGTCATGGAAGCCCTTAGGTCTTAATGTTATTCCAGGACCCCAGAAAAGGAAAAGGACAGCTGGGGGCGGGGTGGGGTCGTCTTTGCCCTACTGGCCTCTAGACTCCATGCTGCACTGGGATTGGGGCGGAAGCTCCAAACCCCCCCCCCCCCACACACACACACATGGACGTGCAGCACTTCCGACCACCCAGCTCCTGTGCTTACAGAACGGGACATCCCAGTGCGGGACGTACAAGTTCTACGCGGGCCATTCCAGCAGTCCCACGCATGGCCCTCACAAGTTCTCCTTCAGTAGCCCGAGTTTGCGCAGAGCCTCGCGCCGAGCTTCCTCGGTGGAGCCACGGCCGGAGAACTGCACTGTGATGCCCTGCGGCCGGAAGCCCACCGCCCGGGGGAGCGAGCCAGTGCGCTTGCGGGCATCCTGGCTGCCGTCCGGGCGCGGTTCGTACAGGCTGCGGCTGGCACTCTGGCGCGCCAGCTTGCCGGTCACAGCGGGGTCAGGCCGGAAGGTGATGGTCTTGCTGGTGGGGACGAAGGAGCTGGGCTCGCTGCGCAGGGCCTCGTGCACGCTCTGGAAGCCGTTGGTCAGCGCCGGCGGCTGCTCTGTCTGCACAGCCTGGGACTGCTGCGCCCTGGCCGGGGCTCCTGCACACAGCGTCCCGGGCTCGCCGGCCAGGCCCGCTCTGCCCAGGGTGCGTGCTCCATCCGCAGAGCCACTCCTCTGCTCCTCGGACTTCTGCCACCGCTCTTCCGATGACGTGTCGCCCGCAGCGATGAAGGACATGCCGTTGATGTTGGCCAGGACCTGGGCCTTGCGCTCCTGTACATTGACAGCCGCCTTGGAGATGGTCTTGTTGAAGTCCTTGCCCGCGCTGTTGGTCACGCTTATGTTGCTCGGGAAGCGATGGATCTTGGGTGCCGGCTGGGCGGTGTGTCGATGCCACACGCCGACATGGTCCCCGTTTCGAGAGACTAGAGAAGTCGGCGTCCTCCATTCCGCAAGCCTGGCTTCCTTTGAGGGAGATGTGGGAGACAGGGCTTCATTGCCCGCCAACTTCTCAGAAATTTTCTGAGCAATCACCAGAGGCGTGGGCACGGAACGGAGCAGTTTGGGATGCTCTGCTGGAGGAGAGGGGGACATCAGCTCCTTTCGCGGGGCAGAGGGAGCGGGGACAGACAGGGAGGGCGGCAGAGGAAACACCTCAGGACCCCTGGAGTCTGGTGGTGGCAGGAAATTTTCAGCAGCTTGTTTCCTACCTTCAAGAAATGGAGAGTCCTGTTTTGCAACAGATGGGGCCTCTGAAAAGAGAAGAGAGACCTCATAAGTTTGTGCCCCGATAAAAGTTAGATGCATGCTCCTGCCCACACTACTCCAGAGAGCCACAGTGAGACACACTATGAACCTCTACAATATCTAATCAAAATGTTTCTCCTGATGCATGGTCTACAGAAGAGGCAGTCCATTTATTCTCAGATCCACACATTCAGAACCAACAGATTCCAGACAGGGTGGTGACCATCTAGAGCCAGAAACATCCAGTTAGGAAGCACTCTGGAAAGGTATGATTGAGGGAGCGTGTGATCTCCCAGGAGCCAAGCAATGACCACCTCATCAGGAGACACTCAATGGAAGAGAGGGTGCCCACCTTGAATCCTAGCACTCAAGAGGCAGAGGCAGGTGGATCTCTCTGAGTTTAAGGGTAGCCTGGTCTACACAGTGGGCTCCAGAACAACCAGGATTATATAAAGAGACCCTACCTCAAAAAACAATCAGAAAAGCTATGAAAACAGGTTAGAGAACTGCTGGGCACAAGTGCTAAATTTTCCAAGCCTGTTTTCTTTGGTGTGATTATGTGATCTAATCTTTTTAAAGGATCAGCAGATCCAGATTACCTTAGGAACTATGCTTCAATGCAGAAGCACAATAAAAATGCAAAATTCAATGTTTCTTCCCTCACGGGCTGGCTGTAAACTGCAATGTCAGATTCTAAGTAATGCTTCAAAAGAAGATGCATGGGAGCTAAGAGTGGTGGTATACACTGTGATGTCATGGGAGCTAAGAGTGGTGGTATACACTGTGATGTCATGTCATGGGAACTAAGAGTGGTGGTATACACTGTGATGTCATGGGAGTTAAGAGTGGTGGTATACACTGTGATGTCATGGGAGTTAAGAGTGGTGGTATACACTGTGATGTCATGTCATGGTAGCTAAGAGTGGTGGTATACACTGTGACGTCAGCCCCCGAGAGGCACAGACAAGAGAACTGAGCATCAGGATGGGCTGCCCTGTGAGCTCCACACCTTATCTCACCATATACCCCTCTCTCCCAGAAGCATATGACCCCTTGGTCCTATGAAGGCTCTATGCCCCAGTGTAGGGGAATGCCAGGGCCAGGAAGCAGGAGAGGGTAGGTTGATGAGCAGGGGGAGGGGGGAGGGAACACGGTTTTGTTTTTTGTTTTTTTTCCAGAGGGGAAACCAGGAAAGGAGATACATTTGAAATGTAAATAAAGAAAATATCTAAGAAAAATCATAAGAAAAAAAAGAAATGGGATATAATCTTGCACAACAAATCAAGTACCCGACCCCCCAACACCTAAACACACACACACACACACACACACACACACACACACTCCCCTATATGTGCATTTGGTCTTTCTTTTCTCTTCCTCCCTCCCACCCCTCTATCCCTGCTCCCCCAACTCCTTTCCTCCCTCCCTCTCAGAGTTCCCTTGCTGGAGAGGCTGGGAAGTGTCTATACTGAAGATGCTCCAACATGTAACATGAACATGTAACATGAACATGCTCTACTATGTTCACAGAAGCCTTATTTATAACAGCCAGAAACTGGAAACAACCCAGATGTCCTTCAACAGAGGAATGGATACAGA
>NW_022196913.1:3199234-3224333 GCF_008632895.1 Mastomys coucha
GTTCTATGCCCCGGTGTAGGGGAATGCCAGGGCCAGTAAGCAGGAGAGGGTGGGGTGGTGAGCAGGGGAGTGGGGAGGGAACAGAGGTTTGTTTTTGTTTTTTTAATTTAAATTTAATTTTTTTCCAGAGGGGAAGCTGGGAAAGGAGATATCATATGACATGTAAATAAAGAAAATATCTAATTAAAAAAATTATATTGAATTTCCTTGGAGCAAGGGAAAACAAAAGCCTTTTAGAGTACCCTGTATTTTTAAACCAATAGTTTCTTTTGCACAGTTCTATTTATTTATTTATCTATTTATTTTATAATTAAGAAGAAAGGCTATTCATGTTGAGGAAACATTTTCTTTTAAAATGCTGAAAATCTTGTAAAGTGAAAAAATTATAACTTTTTTAACTTTTCCACAGAGAAGAATAACTGCCAAATGATTAAGGCTTGGTATAGGCAATAATAATTTTAGAACAAATGTTCTAAGCAGAAATCTATGTTTTAGTTTTCCATGGAATGAAAAATATTCTGTATGATGGAAATATTATCATCATACTTGGAAATTATTCATGCTCTTTACAAAAGATCATGGATCAGATAGAAAACAGGAGCATATGTTGAAAAAGAGATCTTCCATGTAATCATGATGATCCGATACACTGATAGTTTGCTCTGCTGTTGCCATGGGATTCAAGCCAATTATGTACCATGTGTATCAAGATAAATATTCCAAGACAAAAAAGAGCTAAGAGTATTAACTAGACTTGTTATACACTGGTTCAAGGTTCAACTGAGACAACCTGTCTCAATGAGATAGAGAAAAACCAAAGATGACTCTTGATATCTACTTCAGGTCTCTAAATGCACAGACATATACACGCATCTGTGCCCACATA
Organism: Mastomys coucha; assembly: GCF_008632895.1. Taxonomy (NCBI): domain Eukaryota; kingdom Metazoa; phylum Chordata; class Mammalia; order Rodentia; family Muridae; genus Mastomys; species Mastomys coucha. Next base: position 3,200,121 of record NW_022196913.1, read on the forward strand.
CATGTGAACATGCATATAAGCACATCTGCACAACACTCATATATAGTGCAAAGATGGAACATGAAGAAATAGTTCATTTAAGAAACTGATAGTCGGGGCTGGAGAGATGGCTCAGTGGGTAAGAGCACCGAAGGTCCTGAGTTCAGATCTCAGCAACCACATGGTGGCTCACAACCATCCATAATGAAATCTGACGCCCTCTTCTGATGTGTCTGAAGACAGCTACAGTGAATTACGCTGGAGCGAGTGGGGGGTGGAGAAAGTGGGCCGGCAGAGGTTCTGAGTTCAATTCCCAGCAGCCACACACATGATAGCTCACGGCCATCTGTACAGCTACAGTGTACTCATACAGATAAAATAAATAAAATAAATCTAAAAAAAACCTGACAATTACATCTGCACTTACCTATATTGCTTGTAACTAAACACATGTAATTAACCACATGAATGAAAAGAGTGTCTGTACCGACCAGTCCAGGCAAACCAAGCAGGAAGTGCGAACGTGTCTGGAGTGCTCCACCAAATCAAGTCAAAGTTGTCGGGATCCGCGTGCTACCGCTCACCTGCAACTTGAGGCACATCTGGGAGGCTCTTGGCTTTCCCAGGCGCAGGTGCTGGCTGCACTAAGTCGATGACATCTTCGGGCTCAGAGTGACTGGAAGGGCTCTCTTCCAGAGACTGTGGAGAGTGGCAGTGAATGCCACTGTCACACAGGGCTGGCTCGTCAAAGTCATATTCCAGGGAATCGAGAGTCTCTTCAAAGAACAGGATGACGTCCTTTTCCTCATGTGTGAGGTGCTTCAGGCTCTCATCATCCTGCACATAAGTAGTAGACAGCAAAGAGAAAGTCACAAAAAGCAGGAGTCATACCTAGCGGGTGGGCGGGGGTGGGGGCAGATAGTCCTGTATCCTAGAAGGTCCCTGCCATTTGGATTATTATACCTCATGAAAAAAAGATGTTGTCAAGAGATGCAGAAAACCCAAGGCCTTCCCCCCATCATGAGCTCTAGCACACGGTTGCCAGTGTACAACAGGGCATGTCTCGACCAGAGCTCCATACCATTGTCTCCATATGATCAAAGGAGATTTCTAGTTACACACTGGATTGAGCTCCTGCTGCTAAAACAGTAAGAGGACTTATTCATTTCTTTGAAAATATATTTCCTTTTTTGTATTTTACGCTTATGGTGTGGGTGTTTTGCCCGAAGATATGTCTGCACTGTGTACGCTGGATTTCCTGGAACCAGAGGTACAGAGAGCTGTAAGCTGCCACATAGATAGGTGCTGGGAATCTAACCCAGGTCTTCTACGAGAACAACAAGTGCTCTTAAGGGTTAAGCTGCCTCTCTAGCCTGGGACCTTACTTACTTAGGCATAAATCATGAAGATAAAAATAACAGGATAAAGCTGGACGTGGTGGTACATGCCCTTAATCCTACCACTCGGGAGGCAGGGGCAGGGGCAGGGGCAGAGGCAGGTGGATCTCTGCTGAGTTTGAGGCTAGCTTGGTCTACAGAGCAAGTTCCAGAACAGCTGCACAGAGAAACCCTGTCTCAAAAAACCCGAAAATAAAACAAAACAAAAAACCAAAACCAACACAAAACAACAAACAAACCCCACAGGCAACAAAGGGAAATCAGAAAGAGGAAGGTAGTGAGAGAAGAGACAGGTTGCTTTTACATCCATGGCTGGGAAAGCCTAGAGCCAACAACATGCTGGGCACTGAGTGACCTGGACTGAGCTCTGCCAGGAACACTGTGAAGCTGATGCTTGAAAGGTAGAGCTGGTTGGAGGTCTGCCTCAGAAGCAACTAGGTCATCCCAGCAGAAAATGAAGGGCTTTTTCATAAAGAAAGAGTTTGCAGTAGAGACTGTGAAGCTGAGCAGACGGGAGGAACAGGAAATGGGGGCGGGACTATGAAGCCCAATGGATTCCCTGTCTAGACAGAGCACTCTAAGAGAGCCTTTGGCAGGGGGAAACCTGAAGGACTGGAGAGCCCGGAAAGGATTCTTTCAAGGTATCAGCTTGGCAGGATCAATCTACAGGTGGAGCCAATCAACACTTCCCACATTAGAAACTTCAGCCAGGGCTGACTCATTAGTTAATGCCATACACTGATCTTCCAGAGGACCTGGGTCCAGTTCCCAGCGCCCATGTTAGGTAGCTTACAACTGCCCAGGACTCTATCTTCAGGAGATCTGGTGCCCTCTTCAGGCTTTACCGGGCACTGCACTTACATGCACATACATCTTGCTACCACTACATATACACATAATTCAGAATTGAAAAATAATACAAAAAAATGTCAGTCTATATTTTTGAGACAGAGTTATAAGAGCTAACAACATGGGCGTAGTGGCTACGGGAAGAGGGGATTTGTGAGTTTTCTGAAAAGCAGAATTGGTTCCTCATGTGACATTCTCTTGCACTATAGCTACTGAACTCCCAGACTTTTCATCTCCATCACACTACACTTAAGAATCACATCAGGGCTGGAGAGATGGCTCAGTGGTTAAGAGCACTAACTGCTCTTCAGAAGGTCCTGAGTTCAAATCCCAGCAACCACATGGTGGCTCACAACTATCCGTAATGAAATCTGATGCCCTCTTCTGGCGTGTCTGAAGACAGCTACAGTGTACTTACACATAATAAATAAATAAATCTTTTTTTTTTTTTTTTTTTTAAAGAATCACATCAGATATATGAAGGCTTGCACGTTTTCTTGCATCTCCCAGGGAGTTATTGCAATCAAAATGTCAGGTGCCATTTTGATCTTCTGATGCCCAGAACACACAGTGTCTTAAGAAACCCAGGCGTATGTATGTATGTGTGTGTGTATGTGACAGGAGAGAAGGCTCAGTAGTTAAGGACACTTTTTGGTCTTGTAGAGGACCTAGTTTTGGTTAATAGCACCAATATGATGGCTTACAACTATCTATAACTTTAGTCATAGGGGAGCTGATGCCCTCTGCTGACCTCTGTGAGCACCAGGCACACATGTGGTGCATGGGCATACATGCAGGCAAAACACTTATATACATTAAATAAGATAAAATAAAGCCACACACACACACACACACACACACACACACACACACACAGGTGGGGACATCTGAGTGTCACAATGCATGGCCTGCCTCCTCTCTTCACCACACTCCTTACTTCTGTTGGTCTGCCTGGTCCCCACATCCCACGCCGGCCTTGGTCATTTTATGACAGACAGTTCTCATCCTTCTTGTCTTCTTAGCTTTTTTTTTCCCTTGAGACAAGGTCTCTCTGTGTATCAGTCCTGGAACTTGCTATGTAGACCAGGCTGGCCTTGATCTCACAGACATCCGCCTGCTTCCACTTCCCTCTCAAGTGCTGGGATTAAAGGCGTGTGCCACCAACCCCAGCTCATTCATTGTTTCAACACAAGCCCCGCAAGTCTGAAATCATCAGGGCTCTTGGCACAATAAAGATCCCTCTAGTTAAGTTTCACCCATTATAGATTCTGTCAGGGTGCCATGACACAAGTGTTGGACCTCCACTGCTGAAACACAAAGTCTAGAGAAATAAATACATGCTCTTTCCCCTACTGTGACCTTGATGCAGGGAATTCCAGTAAGGTGATGTATGACTCTGAAAATATTTTTATTTTTAACTTTAATGTGTGTGTGTGTGTGTGAGTGTTTTGGGGTGTTGTGTATGTGTTTGGGGGCATATGTGTGTGTGTGTTTGGGGGTATGTGTGAACATGAGTACAGAGCCCTCTGAGGTCATAAGAGGACTCTGGATTCCCTGGAGCTATAGCTATTCGTGGGTGCTGAGAGCTGACATTCACCTAGTTGTAGAGAGAATTTGGTTTTGTTTTGTTTTGTTTTAACCTAACTATGTTATGTGGATATGCTTTTGTTTTAATTCTAAGTGTGGGAAATGGAAGGGAAGGAAAGGTATATGAGCTCAATAAAATTATAATAATAAACCAACTAAACAAAAAACCACACCGATATCTAGCCCTCTCTGCAAGACCAGAATGCACTTGAACCGTGATTCTCTCTCCAGCCCTATGCATGACTTTTTGAGTCTACTTTGGTTAGGTATCATTCTCCTTGATTATATAGTAGAACTGAAATCACACCGGCCTGGCTCAGAGTCCAGCTCAAGGATAGAGAGCTTGCCTAGGATTTTCAAGGCCCTGAGTTCTACCCTCAGCTCTATAAAATAATATAACACAAAAAAAGTACCAAAGGCAAGGTCCTAAAATGGACCTTCAGCTTAAGACACATTTCAATTTCCCACAAGAAGAGGACAAAGTCAGAAGGGACCCTAAGGGGACAGGAGAGGCAGCTCAGTGGTTAAGAGCATGTTCTGAGAGAGGTCCCGGGTTTGGTTCCCAGCACCCACATGGTGGCTCACAGCCACTTGTAACTCCAGTTCCAGGGTTCCAATTCCTCCTTCTGACCTCCACAAGCAGCAGACGCATATGTGGTGTACAAACACCCATGCAGGCAAAACACTCAAACACTTGTATACATCAAAGAACAAAAGGATGGACTCTAAGACCTGTGTCTAATCCACCCTGAAAGCAAGCACTCCCAACATGAGGTGGCATCTGGAAAACAGGCTTAGGAGGATGCTTTCAACATGCCTGCTCACGTCTGTATGGAAAGGCCTGGCATGACTTTCTAAGGGTCTTACAACTGCTTCACCAAGGGGCCAAGCCTAGTGAAACTAAGTTCTTTGCTTGCCTTCTCTTTCGCCTGCCCTGCCTAATCCTGTTCAAGCAAGTGCCGACAGATCCTGCAGAGAGGCTGCGCGCTTCTTGTGCAGCATACCTGGGACATCTTCAGCTTGCTCTCTCTTTTTCTTCTGCTAATCACATAATGTGAGTTAGAAATTGGCTCCAGCCGATCTACTCAGAGACAAGATGCCCAGGTCCCTCAGACCCTCAACCTGAAGGCTTTCTCTCTAGGGTAGGGGCTGAGTGCATGGTGTGCTTGCTCTGTAATCAGAATGGCCTGGAGACCTGGACCCTGCCAGGTCAAACATGCTGTGGACTTAGTATGTTGCCTCACTTCTAAGACTTGAAGCTCTCTCCCAGTGAACCTGGACTCTGTACATGCCTGGGGGAGGAAAGAAGGCAAGGTAGGCAGTGGAGCAAGGTGTACCAGGGCCAGAAAAGGGGGCACTTGGTACCAGGCCAAGATGGTTCCTGTCTACTCCTCCAATTCTGGGGAGATGCTGAACACTGCCTCTGACAAGTGTGCTAAAGGGAGAATCCTTGGTCCTGAGGGAGAAGCTGGGCAGGGAGAGGCATGGCATTGAGATACATCCAGAGTCAGAAAGGAAGTTATGGCTGGGGGAGTGGAGTTGGGATGGAAGGTGGCTGATAATGGGCACAAGATTTCTCTGGAGGATTTGAAAAAGTTCTAGAACTGACTGGTGATCTGCGGACACTCAAAGAAACCATTCATTTTAACTGACACACGAAACATAAAAACTGTGTATACTTGTGGGGTCCCTTATGATACCAAACTAGGCCAGATAGACATAGCTTTAAACATTTTTCACTATGGTGAAAACGTTCAAAATCTTTTCTTCCAGGTTTCACAAGTGCAGTGCACACTGTTGCCATCAGTAGCCAGCTGTACAATAGCACACCAGAACTTGTTTACAGCAATCTGTGACTTTGTACCACTGATGCATCTCTCCCTATTCCTACCCTACTCAGCCCCCGGTTACCACAATTCTGCCTGCAATGCCTATAAGGTCAGCCTCTTTTTTTCAAAAACTGTTTTCTTTTTTCTTTCTTTTTTTACTTTATGTATATAGTTGTTTTGTCAGCAAGTGTGTCTCTGCACCAGGCATATGTCTAGTGTCCATGGAGGCCTTAAGGGTTGTAGGATTATAACTCCCTGAGACTGGAGTTACAGATGGTTGTGAGCTACCATGTGGGTGCTGGGAACTGAACTTGGGCCCTCTGCAAGAGCACCCAGGTGCTAACCCAGCTCTCCAGCCCCAAGTCTGTAAGATTCTGTAGTGTAACCATGTGGCTCTTGGCTTTCTGAGCTTGGCTTATTTCACTAAGTGCAATTGGCTCCATCCATGTTGCTGCAAGTGACAGAATTTTCACGGCTGAATAGTATCCATCCACTGTGTATGTGTGCCGCACATTCTCTTTACCCACTAACTGGATGAGGGGCACTTAGCTTGTTTCCATTTTTTTTTTTTTTTTTAACCTGTGTTTGGAGACAGGCTCTCATTATGTATAGCAGGTTTGGATTCACCTAGTCTGGCCTCAAACTCATGATCACCTCTGCCTTGGCCTCAAGTCCTGGGATTAGAGGTATGCACCCTTGAGTTTCTCAGTAATTGTGAATACTGTCACCATAACATGAAAATGCAGAATGCTATTTGGTCATACAACAGGTCTAATTTTTTTCATTTTTAAAACAAAGTCCATGTTTGTTTTTTTATAGCAGCACTAATACACACACACACACACTCACACAGTAAACAAGGTTCCCTTTTCTCTACATCTGTACCAGCACTTGATGCTTTTAGTTTTTCTGATAATAACCATTCTTAATGGGGCAAGGTGATATCTCATTGTGTTTCTAGTTTGTATTTCCCTGGTGATTAATGATATTGAACTTTTCCCCTATATACCTGTTGTATACCTTAAGAAACAACAATATAGGGCTAATCTTCTGCAAGTTCCCACTACCATTGATTAGAATGCCTGTACTTTCAGCGTGTTTTTGTAGCACCTTTGTTGAGAGCCTGCTATCTATTGTGTTCCACTGGTCTGTGTGTCTGTATTAATGCTAATACTATGCAGTGTGTGTGTGTGTGTGTGTGTGTGTGTGTGTGTATAGCTGACAAGTAAACCAAAGGCCTTTTGCATATATGAAGGAAGCACGTGTCACTGAGCTACCTGGGAAGTTTCTAGTAGGCTGTTTGACTGCAACACTGTAGTATACTTTAAAAATAACGTGAATGGGTATTTTTGCCTGTAGGTTTACCGTGCACCACTTGCACACAGTGCCCATGTATGGCAGAAGAGAGTGCTGGATCTGGAATGGGAGTTACAGACAGTTGTGAACTGCTATGTTGGTGCTGGAACCAAACCTGGATCCTCTGCAAGGGCAGCCAGCGCTCCTAACCACTGAGAATTACCTCTCCAGTCATGTGCTGCAGTGTACTCTGGATACGGGCACTTCAACAGCTTCTACTTTGTTCTCAAGAAAGCTTTGACTATTTGGTGGTAGTAGTGTTTCATATGCTATTTTGGATTGTAACTGGACACTAGATAGGATAAAAAATGTTATAAAAACAGAAGTTGTTGACTGCACAACTCTCTGTAAATATATTAGTGAGTAAACTTTAAGGAATGTGAGTTATATTTCAATTTTTAAAAAGCAGGGCTGTGGGCTGGAGAGATGGCTCAGAGGTTAAGAGCACTGGCTGCTCTTCCAAAGGTCATGAGTTCAATTCCCAGTAACCACATGGCGGTTCACAACCATCTGTAATTGGATCTGATGCCCTCTTCTGGTGTGTCAAGGACAGTGTGGTTATATACATAAAATAAATACATAAATTTGAAGAAAAAAAAAGGCAGAGCCGTGGAAAAGACACCCACATGGAAGAGAGCAGAAAGGCTCCACAGTGAGCTCCCTGTGGCCTGATGGCTTGGAAGTGGTTTTTGATACGTATGCGTGCGTGCGTGCGTGCGTGCGTGCGTGCGTGCGTGCGTGCGTGTGTGTGTGTGTGTGTGTGTGTGTGTGTGTGTGTGTGTGTATGTATTGGTTTTTGATAATTTAATCACTTAGGAAATGAAGACAAATATAAATGTCCTGTTTATTGGGACATTTTAAAAAGTAAGTTTGTTTGCATTAATCAGGAAGGCTATATGCTGACAGGAGAGATTTGTTGTTGTTGTTTTGTTTGTTGTTTACAAAGTCCCTTTCCATAAACGTATGCGTGTGTGTGTGTGTGTGTGTGTGTGTGTGTGTGTGTGTGTATGTGTGTGTATGTATGTATTGGTTTTTTGAGACAGGGTTTCTCTGTGTAGCCTTGGTTGTCCTGGAACTATGTTGCCCTGGACGTCCTGGAACTCACTATATAGATTAGGCTGGCCTCAGACTCACAGAGATTCACCTGTCTCTGCCTCCTGAGTGCTGGGACTAAAGGTGTGTGCCACCAATTCCTACCTCTAGAGTAATTTTTTTTAAAGGTTTTCTTGTGTGTGTGTTTGTATCTGTGTGTGTGCATGAGTGCATGTGCAGTTACACGTATATAAGTGTAAGCTCACTTGTGCCATGGCAGGCATATCCTCTCTATCTTGTTTGGGTCTCTTGTTGGCTGCTAGTATGCCAGGCTACCTGGCCCTTGATCTTCCAAGGTTCTACCCATCTGTCCCTTGCATCACACAGTGGGAGCATGGAGGTTGCTGGTGCACACTATTGCACTCGGCTTTCCATGGGTTCCAGGGATTTGACCTAGGGGCCTGGCACCAGCTCCCAGCCTATGACACACTCTAAATGAATGATGGTAATATGTACAAAGTCAACAGTACAGAAAGGTCTAGGTTAGGATCCATTAGGAGCAGGAGTTTTTGGGGTGAGCAGGCAGGAGAAAGACACTAGAGAAAGAAAAATGCAAATCTTCAGTCGAACTAAGACCTGGGAAGGTTTAAGATACTCTAAAACAACCTCTACTTAAAAACGCCCGGCTCTGCCGGGCAGTGGTGGCGCACGCCTTTAATCCCAGCACTTGGGAGGCAGAGGCAGGCAAATTTCTGAGTTCGAGGCCAGCCTGGTCTACAGAGTGAGCTCCAGGACAGCCAGGGCTTCACAGAGAAACCCTGTCTCAAAAAATCCAAAAAACAAAACAAAACAAACAAAAAAAACGCCCGGCCTTTACTCCTATAATTGAGTTAGGCTTTTCTATTTCCATTTTTTTTTTCCCTCCAAGAAAAAATATTTAGTTGAATGACAACCTGAGAAATTTGCAAAGGGACCAGAGAGACCAAAGAAAGGGAAATAAATATTGTGAAAATGAGGACAAGCAGAGCCTGTGATCCTGGCACTTGGGCTGAAGCAGGAGGATCATGGTGAGTTTGAGGCCAGCGTGTAGTCAATTCTATGCCAGCCTGGGCTGCATGTCGAGACTCACTCACAGGCAGGCAAGCAAGCAAGTGAGGTGACCAAACAAATGTTTTGAAAGAAGACCTGAGCCAAGACTCTTCACCGCTTGTCCCTAGGTAGTCAGCCAAGGACATTTTGTCTTGGTGGATTCTAATTTGGTGATTGAATGTTTTTTTCTCCAAGGATTTATTTTTATTTTATGTGTACGGGTGTTTTATCTGTATTTATACCATATGCCTAGTGCCTAGGATGTCAGAAAAGGTTGTTGGATCCCCTAAAACTGGAGTCACAGACAGCTGTGAGCTGCCAGGTGGGTGCTGGGAACTGAACCTAGGTCCTCTAGAAACGCAGCCAGTGCCTTTTAACCACTGAACCATCTCTCCACCCAGATCACATATTCTCAAAGAAACCAAAGACCTGCTTGACATTTGAGCAGTGCTTTACTGATTTAATTATGTAAACTGATGCCAAAATGGAATAAAGGTAGAGAGAAGACTTGCAGCTTAAATGCTGTGCTGTCTCTGGCAACCTAGGCAGAGCTGCCATAATACACATGACATTTCCCTATGACAGAACAAGGGTTTAATTATGCTTATTTCTAACTAGACACTGTTGTAATTTTTTTTTCTTTTTTTGCTGTGGCTAACTTCAATCTGTACTTCTGTCAAGAAAGAGACAAAATAAACCAGCCAAGAGTGAGGCCTGTGTACAAGTTAGATTACAGAGTCGACAGAGAATAGCTTCAAAGGCTTATAAGCTGGATTCGGTGGCTTTAAACTTCTTTAAACTGGCCACAGAGCCCTTGATCTCGAATTTGTCTGATGTTCGGAGAGCCTCATAAGCTGAGCCACACCGCCCTAGCTATACACATCTTGATGTGATCTTGAATAAAATCAAGTTTCATTCAGTTCTTGTGCATCATAGGCATTTGTTAATGTCTAATGAGTTTCATAGAAGCTCTCTGGCCATGCCTTCAAATAGCTCATTAGACCAGAATAGTTTCTGGTCTGGTTTAGGGAAGAAGGCAGCCCAGAGTCACTTACTAACCAGTCTACACATCCTGGCTTTCCTCTTAAAATCACAAAGCAAATGGCTTGTCAAAATCCTGGGACATTGTGTACACTTGCACCTAACGTCACCCCGAGAAGAGCAGTCTGCACAGCTCAAAAGTCCCCCATCCCCGCTCTGTGACTAAGGGGCGTGCACATGGGTAGATCTGTGACTGTAGCACATAAAGTCCATTAGCTCTGGGAGTCAGGGGGGTTCATGAGAGCTCACTGAGCATTAGATTTTAAAACCTTGCCACAGAACCTGGGTGTCTGTTTTTGCCCAAGTCATAGGTGAAAATAATTAGGAAGCATTGCGGGGTGCCCCGAACCCTCAGGACATAGATTAGTGTTAAATGTCTTAGGAATCAACTCTGACCTCTCTACTCTTTCCAGCCTACCTTTCAAAACCCCATTATTTCTGATGGATGCTCCATTGTGTCCTTGGGCAGATTCAGCTTTAAAAACACATCAAGATGGGGGCTGGAGAGATGGCTCAGTGGGTAAAAATGCCAATTGCTCTTCTGAAGGTCCTGAGTTCAAATCCCAGCAACCACATGGTGGCTCACAACTACCCATAACGAGATCTGACACCCACTTCTGGTGTGTCTGAGGACAGCTACAGTGTACTTACATATAACAATAAAATCTTAAAAAAAAAAAAAAAAACACACACATCAAGAATAAGAACTCAAGCCGAGTGTGGTGGTACACACTTTTAATCCCAGCACTTGGGAGGCGGAGCCAGGAGGATTTCTGAGTGTTCAAGGCCAGCCTGGTCTACAAAGCAAGTTCTAGGGCAGCCAGGGTTGTTATATAGAGAAACCCAGTTTCAAAAAAAAAAAAAAAAGAAAAAGAAAAAAAAAGAATAAGAACTCAAGATTAAGGGCTGGAGAGATGGCTCAGTGGTTAAGAGCACTGACTGCTCTTCCAAAGGTCCTGAGTTCAAATCCCAGAAACCACACGGTGGCTCATAACCATCTATATAGCTACAGTGTATACGTATACATAAAATAAATAAATAAATCTTAAAAACAAAAAACAAAAAAAGAGAGAACTCAAGACTATAAATGTGGTTTTGCTTCCAGAGGGAATGGACACCGGGTGTTTCATGAAATGGCTTAGTACACCTGTCAACCGAGTTAGATTTCGAACAGGTGGCCCTACCATCCCAAGATGTCTTTTGGGAGCACTGGTGGGGGTGGGGGTATCTGAAAAACAAACAAACAAATCTTTCAAAAGACCCAATGTTCACAGGTTTGTCAGTGGCCTATAAGGGTCTGGATCAAAAAGCCAGGCCTTTGTAAAGTTCTTGCAGAGCATCTCAAACCTTTAAAGAAAGCATCCACTCACCATAGTGAAACTTCTGGACCGAGAACTGCTGCACCGGCTCTCCAGACTGCCGCCTCTGCTCAAGTCGCTGAGCCCGCTGGGCGACGTGTCAGAGTCCATTTCCAGAGACTCTGGTTTCTGCTGGTTCCCCGGCATCCCCACACAAAGCTGTCACTAGCTAGCTCACAGGAAACAGGGTAGGAGCCAGGGTCCCATTCTGAGGCAGGGAAGGAGGTCTTCTAGGGAAATAAAACACACAGCAGCAGTTAGTGACCTGAACCCGTGCCTGGTCGCTCTAAAGTAGGAGGTGGTTAACTCCACACTCGCGGACTGGAAGAATTAGCGCAGAAAATGGCTGTCTAACCAAAAGCAATCTACAGATTCAATGCAATCTCATCAAAATTCCAATACCATTTTTTTTTAACAGAAATAGAAAAAAAAAATCTTAAATTGCATCTAAAACCACAAAATAGCTCAGATGCTGGGCCTAGAGAGAAGGCTCAGTGGGTAAGAGGGCCTGAGGGGCAAACAGGAGGGCCTGAGCTTGAAACCCCAACCTTAAGTTAAAAAAAAAAAAAGCCAGGCATTTGTGACCCTAGGGCAACGTTATGTGTGTTAGGGTCAGGGGGAACAGGGTAATCATTAGGGCTTGGTGGTCCAAGTTCAGTAAGAATCTGTTTCATGATAGAAGGTGATAGAACAGGGTACCCAGTGTCCTCTGGCCTCCACACCTGCATAAATATTCCATCCCCACATTTAATAATGATGAATGGATCACCATACCTGATTCCAAATTATGTTACAAAGCCAATATGATATTGACACAAAAACAGACATGGACAGTTATATAAGATCCAAACATAAACCCAGTGAGTTTTGAGAAAAACACCAAAATTATATATACTGGAGAAAAGACACCCTTCTTCTTTAACAGATGGTGCTGGCAAACTAAATATCCACATACAGAAAACTGAAACTAGATCCTTCTCTCTGTCCCTGCATGAAATCATCCCGCGTGGACCAGAGACCTTAGGGTAAGACCCCAAAACTCCGCAGCTCAGAGGAAGGCACAACTGTTTCTAGCTATCCATCTGATGGAGGGTTAATATCTAGAAAACCAACTCAAAATACTCAACAAGCCAGGCATAGTGACGCATGCTTTTAATCCCAGCACTCTAGAGACAAGTCAGGTGGGTCTCTGAGTCTGAGGTCGGCCTGGTCCACACAGAGTTCCAGGCCAGTCAGGGTTACGGAGTCAGGCCTGGTCTCAAACAACAAACAAATGAAAAGGTGCTCAGAAACCTAAACAGAACATCACAACCAATCAAAAAACAAAAAAGCAAACACACTGAGCTGTGTAAGTTTACAGAGACCTCCCAAGAAGAAGAGCTACAGATGGCCAATAAATAGTTTAGACATGTTAAATACCCTTAGCCGTCAAGGGAAGAAAAATTAAAACCATATTGAGATTCTATCTTACCCCAACAGGAGTAGCAGTCACCCAGAAAACAAATGACTGCACTCCCTGGCGAAGATGAGGAGAAAAAGGGACCTTTATCCACTCTAGATAAGAGGATCAATTTACCCAGGGCATCAGTTGGGGGGTGGTTCTCAAAAAACTGAAGACAGTCCTTCCTACCGTCCAGCTCAGCTGGGCCACCTCCAGGCAAACACCCCAAGGATTTAGAACCTGCTGCTGGAATGCTTCTGTAATGCTGCTGGTAGTCACTAATCTAGTCACAATGGCTAGGAAATCGAGTCAGCCTGGATGTCCATCGACACAAGTAGATAAGGAAAAAAAATGGCACACGTGTGCACATGAACACGAACACACACGCACACACACACGCACACACACACACACACACACACACACACACACGACATAAGAACATATAGATATTTTTGAGAGAGGATTTTACGGTGCAGCCCAGGTTAGCCTATAGCCTGCTATACAGACCAGGCTGGCCTCGAACTCATAGAGATCCATCTACTTCAGCCTCCTGAGTGCTGGGATTAGAGTCATACAACCACTGCATCTGAATGACTGTTATGAAGGAAAGGAAGCACTACAAAGACACCGCTGCTGGGACTTGGTAGAGTAAATCTGGTGGCTTCCTTTGCCCTGGGGTCTCCACGCAGGCTCTGGTATACCCTTCCTTAGTCTTTCCTGGCCTAACCACCTGAGCCACCACCAAACAGGTTCCTTCTCCAGGACACTGCACTTGGGGACCAGAGCTAAGATGGTCAGAGGCACAAGTGATATCTCCAAGTCTGAAGGGTGTCTGAGGTCCAAAGATACTACAAGTTCTGCGGCAAATACTGAAGGTAACCTTAGCAAGGTCATGCTCATAGAACTTCCAGGAACAAAGGCATCCATGGTTAAGCACTTACTGCTCTTCCACAGAAACTACGTCTGGTTCCTGGCACCTACCTCAGGTGGCTCACAACTGGCTAAACTCTAGTTCCAGAGTATACAATGACCTCTGGCCTTTGTGGGCATTCATATGCATTGTGCTCATAAACAAAGGCATACACAAATACACAGATAAATAAAAATAAATATATTTTTCAAAAGTGTCGCTCCTGCATACATCATGGATGTACACACACACACACACACACACACACACACACACACACTAATTTTTTTTAAAAAGTACCAAACCAGGCATGGTGATACATGCCTTTACTTGCAGGCGAGTCTCTGAGTTCAAGCCCAGCTACATCTACAGTATGAGTTCCTGGGCAGCCAAAACTACTCAGAGAAATCTGTCTTGAAAAAAAAAAAGGAAAGAAAGAAAGAAAAAAAAAGAAAAAGAAAATGTGATCCTGTAAGGTAGTTCATTCTCTGACTTCCGTTGCAGATTACCTGTCCCAGAACCCTAAACACCAAATGAGTTCAGTAAAATATTCTAAAAGATCAAAGAGATGATGAAGAGTAACATCCCTCCAGCTAACTGACTTAATAGACACAGCCATTTATGGAGACAGTCAATCAATATAGACCCCTGCAAGGGGATTCGCTCAGTCCGCTGAATGTGGCCAGAATCTAAGAACAGATTTAAAGAGAGATCTCCTACCCCCATTTCTCTTCATGTTTTTAGCAATTAAGTCCAGGTCAACTCAAGAGCAAGGTTAGGAAAGCAGAAGAGTGAATACACTCGGCTTTTAGAAGATACCATTACATCCAATAGCGTGGGGAAGGATTCAAAGTGTCCAAAGTCACACGCCGAGTGTGTGTGTGCACGTGTGCGTGTGTATAGCACAAGTTGAAAGGCAGCCTAAACTATATAACAAGACTCTGTCTCAAAATGAAAAATAGCAAGGCTAAATTTGGTAGCCCACACCTGTCGTCCCACCACTTGGAAGGCAGAGAGAAGCAGGAGGACCAGAATCAAGGCCCCGGCTCCATAGTGAATTGAAGACCAGCCTGGGCTACATGCGAACCTATCTCAAAAATCCCTAACCAAACCACCACCACAAAAGCCAAAGGCTTTGAAAACCATTCAATAACATGTGACCTGAAACAGTAACACGATTATATAAATATCTAAGTGACAGGCTTTCAGATAGATACACAAGGTCTAACTCCAATGTAGTAAGTCTCAAAAAATGTCAAACATGTAGCATGCATCTAGTAGAAATGCACTGCAGATCTACAGAGAGTGTGGACAACAGGGGCCAATGCAAGCTGCAAAGCCCAGCAAAGGTAGAGAGCCGCATGTGTTTCAGCTATGCTCCTGGGCTGGCTGGAGTCAGGCTAAGCGAGCCAGCCCAGGCAGTGAAGGCAGGCCAATTCTTGCATCCTTCCTGTGGATCCCACCCACTGACTCAGCTCAAACTGGGTCCTGACCTGAGTGAATCACAGCTCCAAGGAAGGGGAGGGGCCGTCCAGCCTTCCTTCCTCAGGAGTCAGCAAGGTGATGGTGTGCAGGATAGGAAGTGCTGATTCACCCACACAGTTCAGGTGCTGGAACTGTGCCCGTCTGGGCAGGGAGAGCAGCAGGCAGCACGTGAGCCACGGTGTGGCTGGCGGGGAGGTGGTGAGCTACCACCGTGCTCTTCCAGAAGACACCTTTTGTACGTGTTGCTGTAACTTTAAAAGCTAAGAAATTGTATGTTTAGGTTTCCGTAGGCTGCTGTCTCTCCAATTCTGGGGAGGAGGAAGCTAAGCAGGGTCTTCTACAAGGCCACGGTGGCAGAAGAGAGCAGGCCAAACCTTGCTTCCACATGCTTCCTGGACGTTAACTGGTGATTTCTAAAAGAACTGAGAGTCTGGGGTGCCCTAGGAACTGAGCATGCAGAATTTCACGGTCCACTGTGATCTAAAGGAGTGAGCAAACAGGCGCTCTCCGCCTGGCCTGGAATGGTCCCTGAGATGGGGACCCTTGAGCTGGAGCAGGCAGGACTGACATCGCTGAGCACAGCCATAGCATCTATGAGGGTCATTACCACTTGGAAATATTTCCTGTCCAGTCTAGGGTCTCTCTGCCGTAAGGGAGGCTAGGGTGAGCAGAAGGTACTGTAAGAAACCAACTCTTCTCAGGGATGCAGGGGTGAAGAGCAAGCTTTGGAAAAAACTCAAAGAATAAAACAAAAACAAAAAACAACCAGGTCTCAATGTTTTTGGTGTTTCCTGTGTTTACATTCCATTATTTGTTTGATGCACCCCACCCCAATTTATCCTTTGAGCAAGGAGAACAAGGCCAAGGTCATTCATTCATCATCTTATCGAGTCTGCGTCTATCTGCCCAGCGTGGTTTCGTCTGGAGGACTGCAGCCAGCTGAGGGGAAAAGTCCAGGAGCTATTGAGCTGTGACTGGAGAGAGGCGAGTGACACCGCCACCCTCCCGTCCCACCAAGCTGCAGTGAGTTTGCTTGATGCCCCCCATCTCCCCCCAAAGCATCTCATTTTCTTCTTACTGGAACATTCCAGAAGGATGATGCATGCCCTAGAGGGTTAGCCTCCTACCTTCCTTACACCACCCCACTGCTTGTCAATAGCCAGTAGGTACACACAACAACCCAAGCCACTATGTCTCGCCATCGTGTACCTGAAAGCTACTGAGCCCGTAGAATCCCCACACTGACCTCTTCTGTCAAAGGCCCATTCACAAGCACAAAGCTCTGAAGACACCGTTGGCTCCTCCAGGTTTCTGACACTTATATCCAGCCAGCCCTGCAGAGTAACAGTAAGGTGCCCATTTCTCCCTGGCCCCCTCCCTAGTACAGACCCATTGCTGCCCAAGCTGACCCTCTGCTAATTCACCATACCCATCTTGATGTTCACCTGTCTTCCTATACTTTCCCCACACTTAGAGCGGATCATACTACTTGGATGTCACATGACTCTGGTAAATCGATCAACTCTAACCACCCCCCTACAGACTCACAATCAAATAGACCGCAGAAGACTCCAGCAACATGGTTAAAGATGTGATCTAACCAGTGTTTACACTACAGTATACCAGGATAAAGCTACCTCACAATACACATTCCATCGACCAGGCACGGTGGTGATTCCCTATAACCTCAGTACTCAGAAGGCTGAGATAGAAGGCAGGAGGGAGGATACAAGGCCATCCTGAGCTACCTACCCAGATCCTGTCTATACACGACATTCTTTTCATTTTATAAAGAGAGATGGAAATGGCTGACATTCTGGGTGACAAAGCAAGTCTTAGCACATTTCAATTCTGACATTAAGAAAGTACGCCTTTAATCCCAGCACTTGGGAGGCAGAGGCAGGCAGATTTCTGAGTTGGAGGCCAACCTGGTCTACACAGTGAGTTCCAGGACAGTCAGAGCTATACAGAGAAACCCTGTCACAAAAAGGGGGGGGGGCAGTGCTAAAAAAAAGAAAGTCTCTTTTGACAATATAACTATATTACAACAACAACAAAGATAACTAGAAAAATCACCCTTACAGCCGTAAGAACGGAGTCCTGGCTTTGGAGAGGAGGCTCAGCTGGTAAGCGTGTTTGCTGTTCTTCCAGAGGACCTGAGTTCAATTCCCAGGCCCCACTGAGGACTGATGTCTTTTACTGTCCTCAAAGGACACACACACACACATAAACGCACACACGCGCGCGCGCACACACATGTGCACACACGGCATATGCATAAAGTCTCAAAAAATACCTTAAAACTCAGTTCTAAATAACTCTTGGAAACTATTTATATTAGAAAGTATTTCAAGCTCAATGGTAGGAGGGATGTTAGATATGGCCCTAGGATGTAGTCAACGACTGTGATGTCAGAAAAGGAGGCAGAGACCTGATGAACCGAATTCATCCCAACTTACGCTGGACAAAACCAAAAATAAACACAGCAGATGACAGAAAAAGACATGAATACAGAGAACCCAGATTTAAATAAACAGAGCAGATGACAGAAAAGACATGAATACAGAGAACCCAGATTTAAATAAACAGAAAAAGCAGGACACTGGGTGACCTTGGCCCTTCCCTCCCCCATACATGAGGATTTTTAAGAACATGTCTCCTCAAAACTAGGACACAAAACAACCTAGCAAAGAAATAATCTTTAACTTGACCCTGAAAAATCTCAATACAATGACATAATGACCAAGTGACTTCTTAAAAGATATGGGTTTTTTCCTTGACCTTCAAGGACATTAAAATGCAAGTGTTTCACAGTAGGAACTGTTTAGAGCGTCCCAGCTGATTACCATGAGTGGGTTCTACACTCGATGAAAGTTGATGAGATGAAATAGAGACAAGCAAGCACAGAGCAGCCATTGTGGGCCTTTGGGCCAGTGGCTCCTGACAACATTTGTTCCTATGAACAGGGCACCCGAGTGGCTTTTGTATGGCAGGCATTTTGCTGGTTTTACAGCAAGATGGAAACCCTAACTTCATAGTCTCTATCTGGCTGGGCTGACTCCCCTGCGAGTGAAGCTGATGTGCGTTAACAAGAACGAGTTCTGTAACACGGAGTTTACAAAAAGAAGAAGCAATAACACGGTGCTTCTCACTTTAGTAAACCAACTCTTTGGCTTTGTTTGTTTGTTTTTCAAGATAGGGTTTCTCTGCATAGCTCTGGCTGCCCTGGGCTGGCACTCCATCTGTTGACATGGCTGGCCTGGCACTCATAGTGACCCACTTGCCTTTGCCTCCGAGTGCTGGGGTGCAAGGCATTCATTTGGTCACCATCTCCCAGAGGCTAATCTATTCGCTATAGAAAACTGACTCCCAATACCTTTTTCCATTATTCAAAAAACTGAAAATTTAAAAAGTTCTTAGTCACTCTTGGTTTATTTTCTTTTCCATTAAAAATAACTCATAAACCACACCCACAGAGCACCTTTACTTAAGTCGTCACGTCGCAGGACTCTGCTTGGCTCTGAGCATAGCTCTCAGCTCACTCTGAAAAACTGCAGTGTTACTTTTCATAGCAAGCAGGGGTCTGCGCCTCCTCTTCTCTCACACCCAAGCTGCCCATTCAGAAACCCCAAACTGACTTGACTGAAAGGTAAAAGCTGGTCCCGGAACTCAGTCTCTTCTAAGAACTTCTATTTTCAAAAACTTTCTTAAATGCAAAACAAATACTTATCCCGACAGCCCCCAGCAACCTGTCAATTTCTCCAGCAGTCCTTCTCTGACTCCAGCAGCCTCTCGAGGTACAGGACCTATCAAGCCAGCAGCCTTTGTATTCTCCTAATCTGTAGTCACACAAACTTACAGCCCTCTAGATCTAGCCTGTCCTTACCTCTTCCACCCAAATATCCACAACACAGACCCTTTTATTTATTTCTCATAAAACACCAGGCTCGCCGGGCGGTGGTGGCGCACGCCTTTAATCCCAGCACTTGGGAGGCAGAGGCAGGCGGATTTCTGAGTTCAAGGCCAGCCTGGTCTACAGAGTGAGTTCCAGGACAGCCAGGCTACTCAGAGAAACCCAGTCTCGAAAAACCAAAAAAAAAAAAAAAAAAAAAAAAAAAAAAAAAAAAAAAAAAAAAAAAAAAAAAAAAAAAAAAAAAAACACCAGGCTCCACAGCTTCCTGTTGCTCTTTCTCCAGGCTTCTAAATCCAGCTCAAGACGGCATCAAACTTACCTACCACTCTTTCTTCCTTTCTCCAAGGTATATCCATATTCTCTCCCCTCCCCCAACTCCCAGTTCACACTCAAGTGCTTGAGACTTGGCCTCTTGTAGTGCAGGTTAGCTTCAAACTCTCTAGGTACCACGTGAAGGCCTTGAATTACAGCTCTTCCCTCTACTTTCGAGGGCACCACCACACCCAGTTGCTTTGGTGCTGGGATGGAACTGGGCTCTGTGCATGCCAGGTAATCATTCTACCAACAGAACTACACACTCCAGCCCCTCTGCCCTGAACTTCTACATCTTACTTCCATCTCTGCTCCGTCCTTTTGGCTTGCTGTTCATATTCTACCACTGCAACTAAGCGTGTGTGTGTGTGTGTGTGTGTAGTCACAACATTTTGGATGATACTCATCACCAAATATAATCAATACCCATTACTTAACTACATCCCCAGCATATGCACTTTTTGACACAGGGTTTGTCTTAGGGTTTTACTGCTGTGATGTGAACAGACACCATGACCAAAGCAACTCTTTTTTTGTTGTTGTTGTTGTTTTGTTTTTTGGAGACAGGGTTTCTCTGTGTAGCCCTGGCTGGCCTTGAACTCAGAAATCCACCTGACTCTGCCTCCCAAGTGCTGGGATTAAAGGTGTGCGTCAACCACTGCCCAGCTCCAATGCACCTCTTAGAAGGACAACATTTCATTGGGGCTGGCTTACAGGTTCAGAGGTTCAGTCCATTATCATCAAGGTGGGAACATGGCAGCATGCAGGTAGGCATGGCACTGGAGAAGGACCTGAGAGTTGTGTCTTCATCCAAAGGAAGCCAGCCCGCAGGCAGCTAGTAGGAGGGTCTCAAAGCCCACCCCCATACAACACACTTCTTCCAACAAGGCCACACCTCCTAATAGTCCCACTCTCTGGGCCAAGCCCATTCAAACCACCATAGGGTCTCACTAAGAGGCCTTGGTTAATATAATCTCAAGGAGAGCTGTTTGTTTCCAGCTCCTACATGCTGGGATTAAAGGCATACACCACCGTGCTAAAACCACACATTTTAAAATTCTAAAACTACCTTACCTTCTCGAAAAGAAGGACTGAAATCCTAAAATTAGATTTGTTTCTAAGACAGGGTCTTGAATACAGCTCAGGCTGGTCCGAAACTCTCCACCTTCCTGTGATGGCCTCCGGCTTTTTGGGTTGTTTTTAGCAGTTTCAGAGAGTTCAAGGCCAGGACCCCAGAGCCTTGTTCATGCAAGGCAAGGGCTCTACCACCAGGGAGCTTCAGTCCCTAGAAAACAAGACTTTTCGAGCTCTGCCTTCGTGAGAGGAGGCTGAAGCAAGAGATGTTCAAGGTCAGGATTTACCTTATGAAGACTCGAGGCTGCTGCTGTCCAGTGCTACAGACACACACAGAGGACCCAAGGTTACTGCAGACACACACAGAGGACCCAAGGTTACTGCAGACACACACAGAGGACCCAAGGTTACTGCAGACACACACAGAGGAGCACACACACAAGCTACCCTTGAGCCTTACCTTTCCCTTACACAGGGCTCCCCGCAGCTTCTCTCTCCCACAGCACTGGGCCGTGAACTCAACCCTCACAAGCACGCTAGATAAGCACATCATTACTCCAAACCCTGAGCACATCCTCAATCTTTTTTAAAAAACGTGTTTATTTTGAGACAGGTCTACTTTGACTGGCTGGTCTTGAATTCACTCTGTAGCCCAGGTAGGCCTTGAACTTGGGATCCTCTTCCCTCAGCCTCCCAAGTAGCTGGGATGAGAGATCTGTGCTGCCAGGCCTGTAACTATGATCTTCGCTTCTGACATGTAAAAACCAAAGACCTTAAACCCTAATGGACACTCAGTGAGAGGCAAGCTGACTGTTAATTTGATCTATGAAAACACAGGAGGAGTGCTTTCAGTTAGATTTCAGTTTTTTAGGAAAACTCTTTCAGAGCAATGTAGAAAAACAATAATCATTTCAAACTCTCTCTGTTGTTAATACTCTCAGTTACTGATAGGAGGTAAAAACTGGAGTGAAAGTCACATCTAGTAAAAGAACCAATGGCCTACACTGAGGCCAGCAAGCTGACCAGGGAGCCTGTGGGCTGAGTATCAGTCCGGGGTGGTCTCTGCTTACGGGGTAGTCTCTGCTCACTAGCTCACAGTCTCTGAGCAAGAGATGAAAATCCAGTCCCTAAAAGTGAGAATCTGCCTAGAGCAGCCTAGGTAGCAGGATGGAATTCTGTCTGGGAAACTCAATATAATGGAGGTTTTGCCCAGACAGGCATTTCAAGTTTTCTCTTAGCTCTTATTTTAAAAATTGACATTTTAGGTGTCTATTTTAGCTGGGTGTGGTTCAATCCCAGCACTCAGAGGCAGAAGCAGGCAGATGAGTTCAAGGCCAACCTGGTCTACCTATCGAGTTCAAGGACAGCCAGCGCTACCTGGAGAGACTCCGTCTCAAAATAAACAACCCCCCCCAACAAACGAAAAATACAAAAAGCCTATTTTCTTTCTAGATATTAGGGGCAAGGTTAGAAAAACAGAAGAAAACCAAAATTAAGCTATTCTTCTGAGAAGGAATTTTGTGAGTTTTATTCTGAAAATCCTACCAAGCACCCACTACGTGCTGTCTGGTGAGATAAGATGTAGTCCCTGTAACTCAGAAGCCATAATTACACCTTCTTGTTTTACAAAGCCCTTTGTTCCCAGGAAGCTTAAAATTCTCACCTGAAGTTTTCAACCGTGGAGTTTGTTTAGTGGAGTGTTCATAACACCTGGTTAGACTGGACGTGGTGGCGATCTCCTTTACACCTTATCTCAAACGAACAGATCTGAATCAGAACCACAAGGAAAGCTCATGTGAGACCTCCTGCTGGGCCTGGCCTCTTCTTTTTCCTTTCTTTTTCTTTATGCGTTCCTGGGAGGAGAACCAAGGGCTTTGCATGTTTGGCTATTGCATATCCTCACCCCTGCATAGATTTTTTTATATGCATCTCAACACAACTTCTCTGGTAGCTTTCATCAGAGAAGGGAATAAGGTCTCTTCCCAGGGCTGCACACACACCTTCCTCCTTCCTAGACTCTCTGCACACGTCCAGGGGACACAGTAATAACTTCCTGAAGGGCTCACTTCTACATGGGCCTCTGAGAAGAGTTCCCAGCCCCACTTTAAACAAGGGGCTCTTAGTTCCTTGCTATAAAGCAGGGCCATCAGTGTTTGTTGAAAACACTGGATGACTCCAATCCACAGTTCAGCCGTTGCTATTTTCAGAATTGAAAATACCAGTCTCTCCAGGAAAACCAGAGCACCTTCACGTACTAAGAGTAGAGCTTGATAACTATTCAAATAACAAAAGGGTTGGAAGGCTGCTGAGCAGTCAGGCTTGTCACCTGAAATCAATCATTTTGGAAAATAAACACACAACCTGCATTCCACAGAGAGGAGACTGGCTAAGAAAGACAGATCTAAATGTATAGTGCAGGCTTTTGCTGTGTTTCTTTTTCTGTAGAATAAGGGATTGAGCAAGCCAGGCAAGTTCTCTACCACTGAGCTGCAGCCAGAGGAGACCTTACCCCGTGTGTTTTTCTGAGATTTTTCAAAGTCACTGTGGCTGAAAAAGGCAAGCTTGGGAAGCAGTCCAGTCAGAGGCAGTTGCCGCGTGCACAGGGTTAAGCACAGCAGAGAATCAGTCATCACCATTGAGCAACACAAATGTTCTTAAACTGGGGTTGGTAGTTAATACTGTAAAATAGTGTGGTAATGAAGTTCTGATTGAAGTAGAGTGTGTTTTGGTTGGTTTGTTTGATTTTGTTTGTTTGTTTTTTTTGTTTGTTCTTGATCTTCCTGGCTCAGCCTTCCCAGTGCTGCCACCACACCTGATGCCCAATGTAGTTTAATTATTTGTTGACTTCAACAGTTTTTCCACAGAAAGTATGTCTAAAATCAGAACAGGAGTTCAGGGTGGGGGAGGGCAGTTTGGGAGGAGGTGTCGACCCACTGACCTCACATACAGTTTAAAGACTTCT
This sequence comes from Mastomys coucha, assembly GCF_008632895.1. Classification (NCBI taxonomy): domain Eukaryota; kingdom Metazoa; phylum Chordata; class Mammalia; order Rodentia; family Muridae; genus Mastomys; species Mastomys coucha. The sequence goes on from NW_022196913.1 coordinate 3,223,738, forward strand.
GACCCGCACTGAGCAAACACAGCTGGCCTGAAGAGCTTCCCCCTATTTCCCTCCTATAAGTGGAGGACAATTATGATAAACAGGAGTTAGCGAGTTCAGGGCCATCCAGGCTTAGCAGGTCCCTGGGGCTGCTTTTGGCTACCTTCCGCACAGTACTTTAAGACTCGCACCAAGAGTTCTCCTGGGGGTTTCTCAGGAGCCTTTGCCGGCTCGGGGCATTGCATCTTCACGTCTCCACACTTCCACCCACGCTTCCACATTCTGCAGCACTCCGTGGAAAAGTATCCACGGAGTAAAGCAGTGTATCCTCCACAGTAAAGCAGCATCTACTTATGTCCACCATACTCCTGAGCCTCATGTGGCTAGTACCCAAGGTAAAGGCTGGACTCCACGGAGATCTCCCAGCACGACTCTCCCAGAGTCTCTCAGGTCAGCTGCATTCCCACTGTTCTACACTCTCCCCTCTGTCCCCCAAAGATTTGTGGGAGTCTTTGTCTTTGTTATCAGTCCATACTGATAGCGGGTATGTTTTTCTTCTCTTCTCTTCTCTTCTCTTCTCTTCTCTTCTCTTCTCTTCTCTTCTCTTCTCTTCTCTT
>NW_022196913.1:3224537-3227161 GCF_008632895.1 Mastomys coucha
CTCTCTCTCTCTCTCTCTCTCTCTCTCTCTTTCCTCTCTCTCTTTTATTATCTCAGACAGAATTTCTCTGTGTAACAGTCCTGGCTGTCCTGGAACTCGATTTGTAGACCAGGCTGTCCTAGAACTCACAGAAATCCTAGTGCCTCTGCCTCCTCGGAGTGCTGGGATTAAGGGCATACACCACAACTGCTCAGCTTCTTATTTTCTTTAATCGACATTCCTGGAACAATTTCGCATGAGAGAGAGGGCTTTTGTTTTTGTTTTTGTTTTTTAGACAGAATCTCCTGTATCCCAGGCTGGCCTTGGACTTGCTATGTACTTGAAGATGACCTTGAACTTCTGATTCAATTGCCTCTGCTTCCGTAGTGTTGAGATCACGGGCTTCCCCACGGTCACCAGTTTATGCAGTGCTGGAGATGAACTCAGTACTTTGTACAAGCACTCTGAGAATCACTACACATCCAGCCCTATCTAAGAGGAACCTAAGGGTTCACTCAAATTTTCTGTCCTCTGAAGTGTTACTGAGAAAAACAATGTCCCATTTTTGAAGGCAGCAAAGGACCGCTGTTCGAGTCTAACTACAACTCCGGCCCCAGCTTATAAGCAATAGGTACAAATTAACTATTTAAGCAAGCATCAGTGGGAACTGAGACTGTAAGGGGAAGCAGTAGAGCACTAGTAATCTAGAGTCTTGCATCTCAGGGTCTACTCCTTTCCCAAACTATAGAACAGCAAACCCAGTTACTGAAGCTCCAAGTGGGGAACCTCAGGGTCACACAGCTACTGGTGATGAAGCCCAAGTTGTGGGGCCCCTGAGTCCCAATGGAATGTGGCTCCTTGCCTGTCCAATTTAGAAATACACTTGTAACCTGGGTTGGTGGTCCATGCCTTTAATCTCAGCAATTGGCAGTTTAATTTAATCCCAGAACTGTGAGTTCGAGGCCAGCCCAGTCTACAAAGCAAGTCCAGGACAGCCAAGACGGTGCTACACTAAGAAACTCAGTCTCAAGCAAACGAACGAATAAAACAAAGATTTGTAACCTGTTTGTCTGCATAGTGACTACTGCAGGGATCAGCCCACGACAGAACCGTCTACAAAAACTACTGGAGACACAGAGGAGCACCCCAGGGTTCAGATAACTAAAACAGGCAGAAAATCAAGTTCTTCACAGCACTAGTCAGACAACTGAGAAAGAGAAGCAGTCTCAAAGAGAAAGTTAAAAAACAAAACAGCCCACAACAGAACAAAGGGTTGAAAGAGAATCCAATCACAGACTGCAGTCCCATCACCACGGTTTTGGTGATGTAAAAAAGCTGAAACAAAACAAAACGGAACCACAGTTTGCACAGGCGCTGAATGTCTCCGCAAGGGCTCCATTCGGGTTCAGGTGTTGGGAGCTTTGTTCCCAGCGGGTGAGGCGATTTGGGGAGTTTCTGTGGCCATCAAGTGGTGCGGCCTGGCTGCAGGAAGTAGGTCACTAGGGGTAGGTTCTTGTGGGTATCTTGTCCCAGGCCCCTTCCTACCCTCCATTTTTTCTTTCCTTCTTTGCTTCCTGTCCACCTCTAGCACACCCTGCTGCCCTCGATGTTTTGCTCAAGTGCACTGGCACCAAATTAACCTTGGCACCTCTGAGTTGTTCTCTTAGGTGTCTGGCTCACAGGAATGCAGAAGGAATGAAGGAGAGGACTTCTCTAATGATGTAGAGAAAGATGGCTGAACAGTTGTCACAGTGCTTGCAGAGCAAGCCTGCTGACTCAAGTTCAATCCTCAGAGCTCACAGTGAGAGAGAAGAAATGACTCCCAAAACTGCCCTTTGACCTCTGCGTGTTCATCGTGGCAACGAATACACACCTTCCTCCCACACAAATAAAAAAAGCAAAAAAAAAAAAAAAACCAATAAATAAAGATGCATTCATCAGCCTTCTCCTCATCTGGAGAAGACATTCTCCAAGAACCTCAACAGTGTGTGATACAGTGTAGCACACTGAACCCCACAGAAAATGTTTTTCCTGGGTACGCATATATTCAATGATAAAGTTGAACTTATAAATAAATTAGGCACAGGAAGAGATCAATAACAACAGAGCGATTAAAACAATATGCTGAAATAAAACAATATGCTGAAATAAAAGCCATACGACTGTTCCCCCTCTCGGTTCAAACTATCTTTACTCCTTACTGAATTTGAGGAATATTGTCAGGCTCTGGTTGACCAGGAGCAAACAAACAGCGGATGAGGGCTGAGAAGAAATCGCAGTTGGAAAAGTGCCTGCCACTGGGCGGTGGTGGCGCACGCCTTTATTGCCAGCACTTGGGAGGCAGAGGCAGGCAGATTTCTGAGTTCGAGGCTAGCCTGGTCTACAGAGTGAGTTCCAGGACAGTCAGGGCTGTACAGAAAAACCCTGTCTCGAAAAAAAAAAAAGAAAGAAAGAAAGAAAGAAAGAAAAGTGCCTGTCAAGCATCCTTGGAAAAGCTGGCCACATTGACACACATCTACAACCACAGCACAAGGAGCTGGGGGAGGAAGACAGGTGGCTATCTGGAGCTCAGCATGCAAGCCAGCTCAGCTCAGCTCAGGGAGAGAGGGAGAGAGGGAGAGAAGGAGAGAGGGAGAGAGGGGGAG
>NW_022196913.1:3227171-3232876 GCF_008632895.1 Mastomys coucha
GGAGAGGGGGAGAGGGAGAGGGAGAGAGAGAGAATCTCAATCAATAAGGAGGAAGAAAAGAAAATGACTGAGGAAGAAACTGGACAGGGAGCCTTCTCTGTTGGACACCCATGAGGAAGCCATCACTGAACCCCCAAGAAGTGCAGAGGAAACAAATGTTGCCCTTGACCATCAAAGTGCTCAAGTTCTGTGATGCTCCTGGCATTCCCCTGGCACCTACCAAATGGCCTCGATGCCACTAGCATCCATCCCATAACAGCTCAGATAAGTTTTTGTTCCAGAGGATTCCCTGTGCCGAGCTCTGCTCCACCCAGGCTGTCCACTGCCTCCCTTCAGGTTTCAAGGCTCTGCTCTGCCTCTAGCAGTTACCTGAGCTGATCTTCAGATCAACACAAGGTGCCAACAGTAGGCTCCTGAGGTGTCGGAGAACCTTGGAGCCGAGGCCAGGTGTCTCATCAGCCACTGACAAAGGCAGGATTACCAGATCTGGGTTTAATCAGTTTGGACCATACGGCTCTTATCTAGAAATTCCGCATGTGCACTGGCAAGTCAGGGCTCAGCACACTGGAGCTGGTCAAACAGATCACAAGTGTAAGGATGAAGGAAGTGAGGGCCACATCAAGCCTGCGTTAGAACGGGCCAATCCCTCTGCAATGAACACATCTTTATAACTGTCACTTATTCTAATTTCAAATTTCTGTTTTCTATGAGTGGAGAAAAAAAATGTACTTAAAAATGATCAGCATCGGCTGGGCAGTGGTGGCGCACACCTTTAATCCCAGCACTTGGGAGGCAGAGCAGGCGGATTTCTGAGTTCTGAGTTCTGAGGCCAGCCTGGTCTACAAAGTGAGCTCCAGGACAGCCAGGGCCACACAGAGAAACCCTGTCTCGAAAAACAAACAAACAAACAAAACAAAACCAAAAAAAATCAGCATCCAAAATTTTCTAGGAGAAGCTCATTGGAGGCAGTGTTAGAAGGAACCGTCTGGGTGAGAAAATACAGAAGATTCCATACATACACTGTCAGGCCTGGCAAGAAAGATCTTAGCCCAACTTCCACCCTTCCCACCCAACCCCAAGTAAATAGGGCATTTGTTTGTATTTCCACATTGGCCACACCAACGAAAGTCCCTCCTCCACCTAGAAAAACAATCTGGAACATTCAGGCATGGAATATGAGGGCAAAGTTTTAGCACACACTGGAGCACCTCACAGAAAAACTATTTTTCATAAAACTCTGTCCTGCAAGCACTTTCCCCGAGCTTACACTTAATACCTGGTTTGGTATTTCTAGATCGTTCTAGGACAAAGCTTTTTGTTGTTGTTCTCTATTAAAACTGGAGCCAGAAGGAATCTTCCCACAGCAGGACTTGAAAGTTTTACTCTGTTTAGGGAGAAACACACACACACACACACACACACACACACACACACACACACATTCCGCCCCCTCCCCACCCCACCCCACCCTTGATTTTTCTCCTTTGCACCAAATAGGTTCAGGCAAAGAGTTAAAAGTTGTCCTGCAGTTAAGTGCCTAGGGGAACGGGGGATAGTTACTTAAATTTAGAATCCATAATAAAACAATGCAAAGAAACTTTCCGTCTTGGGCAAACGCTGCAGTTTATTTGACTGCCTTTTGTTAAGCCCTGTCCCATTAGTTCTTTCTAACCCTACCGTCCCAGGTCACCTGGCAGATCTACACAAACATCCTCGCGCGTTTCAGTTACCTGCGGGGAACCGGCGGGGGCATGGAAAACCTGCGGAAAGATTCGCGCAGGATCCTGGTTTAACAGGTGGCTCTAACCATCTCCGGGTTTCAGCCTCGCAAGGGACACGTTCCTCTCGCGCAGTTGGCTCCAGGAAAGGTAAGGGACCAAAGCCCGAGAGTCCAGGACGCGACTCAGACTACACGCCACGAGCCACGGAGCGTCCGCTCTCGGGAGAACCCCGAGGTGAAAAGCCAAGCGTCGCGATCCCTGAAGCCCCGGGATGGAGGCCATCCGGTGGCACTGACCTCGGCGACGACAGAGCCCCAGCTGCGCGCAAAGGACTTCCCCAATTTCCGAGACCCAGACCCGGCGCCTTGGATGATCCGGACAGTCGCTGCGGCACCCCGCGCCCCGCGCCCGGCCCGTCCTCGCTCAGTTGGGCGGAACTCACCGAGCCAAGTCCCCTCCGCGCGTCGCAGGTGTCCGCGCCGACTGAGACCCGCAGGGCTCTAGGCGTCCTCCGGCTAGCAGGTCGTGCAGGCACGCACGCCGATCGGCCCGGGCTGCCCGGCGCGCACTCCCCAGGCCGCCCAGCACCTCACCGCGCGCGCTCTCGGCCGTGCGCGCTCCGCCACTCGGCGCTCTCCGCACCTCTGCCGCGCGCGCGTTCCCGCCGACGGGACTCCTGTCGGCCAGGGGTAGTCGGCGCGCCCCCGTGATGCTTAAAGGGCCAGCGCCCAAAGCCCTTGCCTGTGCCTTTCACGTCTTCTCGGTCTACTTGTGAGACTGAATTGAGCATGAGCAATCGGAATACCAACGTGCTTTGAAGTCCTGAATAAGAAGGGACTTCTCCAGCAACTCCATCACCAACTTTGAGAGTTTCGTTGGTGATTTTTTTTTTTTGTTTTTTGTTTTTTGGGTTTTTTTTGAAGTAGAATTTCATTATGTAGGATGGCTTCAAGTTCATGATCCTCCTGCCTCAGCCTCCTGACTTCTGGGATTATAGGCATCCAACAACAATATCCTGAAGAGATTATTTTCATTTAATAATAATGACTGCTATTTATGAAATACTTATGCTTTCAAGCAAGATATATAACATACATTATTTCATTTAATTCATTTAGACAATTTGTGTGTGGGGGGGTTAAGTCTTTGTTTTTGTTTTTTGTTTTTGAAAAGGGATCTCATTATGTAGCCTTGGCTAGCCTGGAGCTCACTATGTAGACTAGGCTGGCCTCCAATTCAAAGAGATTAAAGGCATGTGCCACCTTGCCCAGCTTTATTCATTTTTATTTTATTTATTTTATTTTATTTTATTTTTTGGTTTTTCGAGACAGGGTTTCTCTGTGTAGCCTTGGCTTTCCTGGAACTCACTCTGTAGACCAGGCTGGCCTCGAACTCAGAAATCCGTCTGCCTCTGCCTCCCAAGTGCTGGGACTAAGGCGTGCGCCACCACTTCCGGCTTTATTCATTTTTAATGAACTTGTAAGCTTGCCCCTGTGTGAGTTACTTATGGGATGTTCCCTCACGTGTGCACACTGAACAGAATTTTTAGCAGAGTAAACATAGCTAGCTCCTTAAATATTTATCATTGGCTTGTCATGAAAAAATGTCAAAATCCTTCTTGCTTTTTTGAGGATTTTGGTTTCTTTTGGTCCATTCATTCATCCATCCATCCATCCACTCATCCATTCCTTCATTCGTGTGTGTGTGTGTGTGTGTGTGTGTGAGAGAGAGAGAGAGAGAGAGAGAGAGAGAGAGATGCTTCAAAAATCGAAGATTAGCGGACAGCCTTCAGGAGCTGGTGCTCTCTATCCAATATGTGGGACAGAATTCAGGGCTCAGAGCAAGTACCTCAATCCAGTGAGCCATTTTCTTGGCCAGCTGAGTCCTTTGGCTTCTTATGGTCATTTACAGAGAGGGACTGTGGAGGTAAACAAGGCTGAAGAGATGCCCCATTTTTGATCCTGTTGATCATTGTGATGCCTTTATCACAGGAAACATTTCTGAATAGCCAATAATAAAAATAGCTCATTGTGGTTGCCTTTCGCGAATGGGCAGAAGCTAATGTTCTCAGCAGCATGGATTTGATTCACTGTAATGCTTGGTGTGGCTCGAATGGCAACCATGTGACAATCTGTAACCCCCAAATGTTTGCATTTATTCCCATTTAATGGAAAGTGAAGGAAGTGGCTGGCCACACAAATGACTGGGTTACAGGCCGCTGACAGGGCTGAGCCCAATTCCTCAGTCCTGAGATCATATCTTGGTCCTCCCCAGGAAGAAGTACCTGATTAGAGGGAAGGAAACTTTTTCTCTAATAACACACTGGCCTCACCTAACTCCCTGCATCTTTAATTAATGTTTACAAAGCACTTTAATCTACATGCTAGTTAATTAGGCAAGCATTATTATCCCCCTCTTTCTGAACCAAATCCAGAAGAGTATCTAATCGGATAGTTCCTTGATCCTTAGTGAGTAAAGATCTAAGCTTTTTCGTTCTTTCTTTCTTTCTTTCTTTCTTTTTTTTTTTTTTTTTTGTTTGAAACAGGGTTTCTCTGTGTAGCCCTGGCTGTCCTGGAACTCACTCTGTAGACCAGGCTGGCCTCGAACTCAGAAATCTGCCGCCTCTGCCTCCCCAGTGTTGGGATTAAAGGCGTGCACCACCACTGTCCAGCGTTTTTTGTTTTTTTGGTTTTTTCCTTTTCTTTTTTCTCTCTCCTCTCTTAAACTTTTGCCTCATATTGTGTTAAATGTGGATGTATTTATCCTAAGTGTTTTTTAAGAGGTATATAATATTAAATGCTGTGTGTTAAAAGTAATAGAGTCCACCCTTGTCTTTAAGAAAGCAGGTCAGATCCGGTGTGGTGGCACACACCTTTAATCTCAGCACTCAGTTTGCAGAGGCCGATGAATCTCTATTTATTTATTTATTTCATGTGTATGAGTACACTGTACCTGTCTTCAGACACACCAGAAGAAAGCATCAGATCCCATTTCAGATGGTTGTGAGCCACCATGTGATTGTTGGGAATGGAACTCAGGACCTTCAGAAGAGCAGTCAGTGCTCTTAACCACTGAGCTGCCGATGGATCTCTAGAAGTTTGAGACCAGCCAGGCCACCCAAGGCCACATAATGAGATGTGTCTCAAACAAAGAGAAAACAGATTAGGTTAAACAAACAAACAAACAACCCCAGGCTTTTTATAATGCTTCACAGAATATCTTAGTGTTCTTGCTAAACTTTTCTTTGGGGTGTGGATTTTTTTTCCTGGGGGGTGGGGGGGTTGTTTGGTTTGCTTTTTTTCCCAAGACAGGGTTTCTCTGTGTATCCCTGCCTATCCTGGAACTCCTTTGTAGACCAGGCTAGCCTCTAACTCACAGAGGTCTGTCTGTTTCTGCCTCCTAAGTGCTGGGATTAAAGGCCTGCACTACCACACCACCTGGCAGGGGGAGTCCTTTTAAAAACAAAGTTTTTCTGCTGTGTCTTTCTTGGAGATAAAGTAAAAAAGGAGAAAGTGAAAGGGTGGTGGAATTATCAAGGAAAGAAAGAAAAAACTTAAAAGCAGAAAGGAACAGGTAAGGGTGGAGAGGAGTCAAACAAGGGAGATGAGATGGAGAGATTTCAGCCAGGAGTCCCTCCAGCTAGCAAAGGTCGGTGTTTGTGAGAATTAGTCTGGAGGACCTGTAGAGAGCCATGGGGCTGGCTGAACTATGGAGAACTCACTGACATTACTCTCGGTTCACCTCTTGTAAACAAAGTAAGATTACTACAGAAAAAGACCATCTACAGTAGTGATTCTCAACCTGTGGGTCGCGACCCCTCGGGGACTAAACTGTCCTTTTTACAGGGATCGCCTAAGATCCTCGGAAAACAGCCTCCTAACAATACCAAGTTACAGTTATGAAGTCTCAATGATGACTATTGTTAGCATCAAGAACCTGCCTGCAGCAGATATGTGGGCGGGTCCACAGACCTGTCGCCAGGAC
>NW_022196913.1:3233802-3244871 GCF_008632895.1 Mastomys coucha
AAAGAAGGAAGGAGGAAGGAAGGAAAGAGAGAAAAGAAAAGAAAGAAGGAAAAGAAAAGAAATTGAAAACAGATTCAAGTATTGGAATGTTGAGAATAGAAAGTTATCATCCTTGATACATAATTCAAGGAATACAATTCAAAGACAACTCTTTCTAAGGTCAACAGTGATGTTTAAAGGGAACTTTTCAAACATGTACCACCAGCACCACCTGCCAACATTAGGAAACTTTAGTTTTCATTGTTCAGGTGCAAGGCACAGCAGAATTCACTCAAAAGTCGTTACATTGTTTCAAGCTCTCTGCAGAGTTGTCAGGGATTTTAACTTTCAGGATCACAACTCTGAAAGTGCTTCTGAAGAGAACTTTCAAAAAGAAATCTCGGGTGGAAAGCCTCTATTATTGGCTCCTACCTCGATGCATTGCCTCACCCACCGGGACCCAAAGCAACACTACCAGTCAATGGTGGACTCAGGATGGTGAGCAATAATGCCCCTCCCCCATAGCTTATTAAAGCTGTTTTGTTACTGTTCTGGGAAGCTGATTAACACCTGAGCTCCAAATATGAGTCAAATGTGAACTTGGTAAAAAGTACAGATTTTAAAGTATTCTGAGTGGGGCTGAAGATGTGTAAACTTGGCATGGTGGCTCCCTATCACAGGCTCAACCAGCAGGCATAGTACCTCACACTTGCCATTTCAGCCCTTGGGAGGGAGAGAAAGGAGGATCAGAAGTTCAAGGTCATCCTGGGCTACTTGTTCAAGACTAGCCTGGGCTACAAGAGACCCTGTATGAAACAATGACAAGCTAGTAAATTAAGCTAAACATGTTTTTATTTTATAAGGGAAAAAAGTCATATGGTACATCATACTATTTCAGTCAATATGGAACTTATGTGGTCTATTTAATTTATGCCAACCAGTGACATCATACCCTTCCTAGTTTATGGAAATGCACTGTGCTGTCTACACAGGGACAAAAATCACCTGTGGACAAACCCAGTCATGACTTATTTCAATATTAAAGATTTTGAAAGGCTTTAATCCAAAGTTATTTGTTCTGGTTGTGATTGTGTGTGATTCTTATGACATTTTATACTCTCCACAAAAATTAATGAATTTTAGTTTTTAGGTGAGTAAAAGCCAACGTCGAAAGGAGAGAATCTAGCATCTGCCAGCATTGACAGTCTCTGTGCAGTTTCCCTTCACGTGAGGGAGATAAACGAAGCCATGAAGAGGCAGAGAGGGGGAGCCCAAATGTTCAGATGTTTATTGGAAGGGAGGAAGAAAAGGAGACTGATTAATTTCAAGGTTAACGTCAGTGAAGTTTGTACTAAAGAAATAATCAGAGGCTGGACAGATGACGGCTCAGCGGTTAAGAGTGCTTGTTGCTCTTGCCGAGTGGAAACACAGTTCAGTTCCCAGCATCCATGATGGTGGCTCTTAACCACCTGTAACTTCAGCTCAAGGGGATCTGATGTCATTTTCTGACATCATCTTCTGATGTGCATGCACACACACACACACACACACACACACACACACACACACACGCACACACGCACACGCACACACACACACACACGTGTATAGATGAATACAAATAAGCTTAAATCTTCTTGTTTGTTGTTTTTGTTTGTTTTGTTTTGCTTTGTGTTCTTCAATAGCATTTCTCTGTCATATTCTTGGTTGTCTTGAGACCAGGCTGGTCTCAAATTCAGAGATCCACCTGTCTGCTTACCAAGAGCTTGGGATAAAGGTGTGTGCCACCATTGCCCAGAAAAACTTAAAAAAAATTATTCTACAGATGAGAAAATTATAACCTGGGGATTCTAGGGCGATGGGTGTTTTTAAAAAGCTAGAGAAAGCCAGATGGTTTCACAAATGCATGGTGTTACACTGTCTGTATTACAGGTCAATATTTTGAAGGACATAGATGGAAGAAAATAAATTACATCTAAAGTAATTAATTAGCCAGTTAATTAGTGCTCACTAGGCAAGTGCCTCCCCCTGAGCCAAACCCCCAGTTTCTCAAAGTTTGTTGCTGTTGGTCAGTTGGCTTTAGTTTTGGTGTTTTAGGGTCAGGATTTCCTCCATGTGGCCTCGCCTTGAACTTCCTGCTCTCTACCTCTGAGGTGCTGGGATTACACATGTGTGTGCCCCCATGCTCCTATCAAGTGCTGGGACTATAGGCACATGTCCCACACCCAACCCTGTAGTCTAAGTCTAATGATCAGAGTTCCTAAAGAGGTACCCAAAATCCTTGTTGAAAATCAAAACCCCATAGCCCCCCAAAAGCAAGGTTATTTAAAAGTGTCATTTAAAATTACCAGTTCTTTATGCACAAACCATTTGTAGTTAGGCCAGGTGGTAAGGATGCAACTATAGCTAGTAGAGAAAGTTCCCTATCTGCCTAGAGCGTGTTTTCTAGTATGAGTTGGGGGTATACAGGCAAGAAGCCGTGCAGCTGTCAATTGCTGTCAGTGTTGACAAATGGTTCTTTGAGGGAAACACATGAACTACAGTTCCCCCGAGATGAACCTGGTTCCTTGTTTGACTTCTGGTCTTGGCTAGTTTGCTATATGAAGAGCTAGAGGATCTCATGGGATTTGGGAAATGGCTTAGAAACCCCTACAGAGAGTCCAGGGAAGCTGGAAAGTGGGCAGCTGCTGACACAAAGCGAGACTTTTTTTTTTTTTTTTGAGGCAGGTTCTTTTTCTTTTTAAAGATTTATTTAATTTATGTATATGAGTACACACTGTAGCTGTACAGATAGTTGTAAGCCTTCATCTGGTTGATGGGAATTGATAGGACCCCTGCTTGCTCCTGCCCAAAGATTTATTTATTGTTATATCTAACTACACTGTAGCTGTCTTCACACGCACCAGAAGAGGGTGTCAGATCTCATTACGGATGGTTGTGAGCCACCATGTGGTTGCTGGGATTTTAACTCAGGACCTTCAGAAGAGCAGTCGGTGCTCTTACCTGCTGAGCCATCTCACCAGCCCCCTTGAGGCAGGTTCTAACTATACGCTCCTGTCCAGTTGCATTGCTTCAGGCATTCCAGTGCTGGAATTGTGGATGCGAACAAACCCCAACTTTCCAAAGAGATGTGAGATGTGAGATTTTGTGGACAAGTTGTCACTGAACTTTCTCCATTTCCCACCAACCTTCAATAAAACGCACATTGCTCATGGCTGCTCTGGGAGTGGCTTCTCTTCAGCAGATGGAAATATGGATTGGGACTGAACTCAGGTGTTCCAAGCCAGGGCCCACTTTCAACCCAGGCCTGTTTGGCTGTAGATAAATGTGACTCTGTGTTCAGTTCAGGAAGTAGAGTAACTGACATTTCTAGTTTGTGTCCCTTTCTGCACAGTTCAATTCTAGTTCCATTTTGTTGAAACAGTCTCTTCCTTTAGCTCAGGCTAGGCTCAAACTCCAAGATGGCTCTGGGTTTCTGATTCTCCTGACTCTACCTGGAACTGAAGGCCTGCACCACCACAGTGAGATGTTCGGAGGATCAAAGTTGGCCTCACATAGACTTGGCCAGCACTCTACCAACTGAGCTATACTCCAGCCTCTGTAAACTTAAATTCTTGTCATATCATTTCATTTAAAGTGCTTTGTGATTACAGATTTCTGAGCGTGAGGGCTCGCATTTTCCTGTACAACCTAGATATGACCCAAGACACCCATTGCTGTTGCCTCTGACCTGGAACGGAATGCTAGTAATGTTAATTCCATGGGTTCTGAGTAATAAGCTCTTCTCCCTGGGGTTGGGAATCAGGAGGGTCACCCAGGTGACCCCGGTGTGCCCTGGCCTTCCCATCCCCAGCAACTCTCTTCCCTTCATGGCCCCAAACCATGAGGTCAGGCTCCCATGTGTTAGGTTTCATTTCTCTTTCCAAGTTACGGGTTCAGCAGAGAGGAGGATAAGAGACCCTTGTGGACAGCTCTCAGAGATGCTTACAATATATTTCACTTTCTAAATTGGTAAAAGAGGATTCAAATAAACAGACTCTTCCTACAAGGAATCACAACAGGAAAGCCCAAACAAAACCACACAAAATTCCCCCAATAAGTGGCGCTTTCCTGTTATCCTGGAATTGCAACAAAATTCTGAACCCTCAGTGTCAAGAACAGGTATTTGCCATCCCTTAACATTTTAAATTTAGTAAGTTCACACACACACACACACACACACACACACACACACACACACACACAGAGAGAGAGAGAGAGAGAGAGAGACAGAGACAGAGACAGAGACAGAGACAGACAGACAAAGACAAAGACAGAGAGACAGAGGGAGCCCAGTGGCTAACCCATCAAGGCTGATAGTCAACACATACAAACTGTCCCCTCTAGCGACTGCACCCACCACTCTTCTTTCTGTAGCTTTCTGAGGCTGAGTCATGCTCCTACTACATATGCAAATTGAAGCTTATCTATCAACCTACAGATGAACATTTAGTGTTTTTTTTTTTTTTTTTTTTTTTTTTTTTTTTTTTTTTTTTTTTTTGCCATCTTTTGACCATTGTGAACGAGTATACATAAACATTGTGGTACAAGTAACTTTTGTGTCCCCACTTCACTAGCTTTGGGTATCTACTCAGAAGTGAAACTGCTGAGGTACATGGACACTCAGTGTTTAACTTTTTGAGTACCCCACCCTCCAACCACACACACCATTGCCTGGCACAAATACACCTTCTTACATTGCCACCAGTTTGTGAAGGGTCCAACTTCCTTCAGGCTTTGCCAGTATCTATTGCTCTCCTTAAAAATAAAGAATAAAAAGTTAAGGCTGAATCTTAACTATGGAACAGGGACTGGTGTGACCATAAGAACTTAGCAACTGTTAATTTGTGCAGTCTGATCACTGATGTGTAGAAATGGGAATTTGTTGGGAATTTTCTGGAGACAAGATATGGAAGCAATAAAACGATTTCATTTTTATAGCCTTAAATAAACCAGTTATAAAAATAAAGTGCTAAGCAGAGAGAATTCTTTCTACTTGGCTTTTTCTTAAAATTCTTAATTCACTTAAAAAATGTTTCACACGGGGATAGGACGGGCTAAGTGTATTTATTGCTTTTACCACCTTATTTTCCTCTGATGCCTGGCTTCTGTTCTCACAATCATTCTACAGCTGTAGTTTTTTGGGTTTTAGCTTTCATTCTCATTTTCAAGCACTAAACAGTTTGGATCATGCATTCATTGTGACCATTCCCCCCACAGTTGAATATGCAGCTTGGATCTGAGACACCTCTTCCCAGGTGAACGGACCTTGGCCTCCAGCATTACCTTTGCCATGGTCTGCTTCATTTAAGAGTTGAGCACCTCCTCTGGTTCTGACTGAAAAGCTGTTTGAAACTTGTTGGCTGGGCATCACATTCACTCAATTCATTCATCCATCCACCACCCTTATTTGGTCATGAAAGGCAATGCTCTCCCTTTGAAATGCTAGAGATGGAAGAATTATAGACACAAAGAGGAACAAACTCAAAATAAACAAAGCCAAGTTAAGTTCTTCCATGTGAGACTGAAAAATCTACCAACAGGCTGTTGGTAGCCCTGTAGCAGAGCACTTGTCTGATATATTTGAGACTTTAGGATGGAGATGAAGAGAGGGAAGTTTTTAGAGGCCAGGAATGTACTTAATCAGCTGATCGTTGCCTAGTTTGTACAAAGCCTGGGAACAATCCCAAGCACTATGTAAAGCATGTGGCGAATGCCCGTGTAACAGCAGCTTTCAGAGGTAGAAGCAGGAGGATCAGAGGTTCAAGGTTAGCATCTAGGCTCTAAGAGGACAGTGATGTCTGACATTCAGATCATGCAGTCATTTCCTCTGGTTCTCTTAATGCTTCAGTCACCAGGAGTGAGCAGGGAGGGTCAGATCCCACCATTTTCAGAGAAACAAGCAAGGGCTGATACAGAGCCGGGAGTCTCTGACAGCAATGGAGGGAATGCAAACTCCCTTGCCTTTGAATATGATAGAGAAGTGTGTTCTAGACTACGACTAATTAAAGTCCCCTGACTCCAGTGCTAAGGGATTGGATCTTGGGCCTTGAGCGTTTGAGGCAAGCACTCCATCATTAGGTTACATTCCTAGTTTGCCTTCCATTTGGCATTAAATAAAACAGTGTCAAGAACCCAGAAGCTGAATAGATATTGGGGTTGAATCAATAGTCACACAGATGACATGGATCAGTGACATTAGATGTCCCTTCTTCATACATGTCAGCGTGCTCCTGAGACCAGATTGAGTCTACCACTATTAAATCTGTTATCTCATACCTTTGACCTTCTTCTTTAAAGTTCTTTTAAAAACATGGAGATACTGAACTAGAGAGGTAGATAGCTTAATAGGTGAGGTATTTGCTGTGCAAAGACAAGGACCTGAATTTGGTTGTCCAGAACCTACATTAAACAAAAGAAAGCGGAGTATGGTGCTTGCTATCCCAGTGCTGGGTAGGTTGAGACAGCCGGATCGCTGGGGCTTTCTGGTCAACCAGCCTAGTCTACTCTTGAGAGCTCCAGAGCCACAAGAGTCTCTTTCTCAAACAAACAAACAAACAAACACAAGCCTAAGGTAGGTAGCTTCTGAGAAATGACAGGTGAGGCTGACCCTGGCTTCTATATACATATGTGTACTGGCTGGTTTTGTGTGTCAACTTGACACAAGCTGGAGGTATCACAGAGAAGGGAGCTTCAGTTGGGGAAGTGCCTCCATGAGTCCCAGTTGTGGGGCATTTTCTCAATTAGTGATCAAGGAGGGGGTAAGGCCCCTTGTGGGTGGTGCCATCCCTGGGCTGGTAGTCTTGGGTTTTATAAGAGAACAGGCTGAGCAAGCCAGGAGAGGCAAGCCAGTAAGGAACATCCCTCCATGGCCTCTGCATCAGCTCCTGCTTCCTGACCTGCTTGAGTTCCAGTCCTGACTTCCTCTGGTGATAAACAGCAATGTGGAAGGAAGCTAAAGAAACCCTTTCCTCCCCAACTTGCTTCTTGGTCATGATGTTTGTGCAGGAATAAAAACCCTGACTAAGACAATATGCAAACACAAAGCCCCCAGAGATCTTGTTCCCACATTTCATAATATAAATACTATAATTCTTATCTCTATCATTTTACAATATACAAAACTCGTTCACGCACATCTGATTCTTACAGTAGCCTTGGAAGATGTTCCCGTTTTACAGATGAGGAAACCAAGGTGCCAAAGGGTTTGGATGACTGGCTCAGAGTAGTTGGTGGAGTGAGGAGCAGATTATCATTGAGGTTACTGCCTTGATTGACCTTTGTTGCCAGAGCAGTTGTGACAGTCCTCGTTGTCAACTTGACTGGATCTGGAATCACCGTAGAAGCTGCATGCTCTAGAGTGCTTACAGCAATGTTTAACTGCAGAGGGAAGACCCGCCCTGAATGTGAACAGCACTGTCCCACTCATGGATTGGGGCCGCAGTCTGAATATAAGGAGAAAGCAAACCAAGAGGCAGCACTCATCTGTCTGCATCATGGATGCATTGTGAATGCATCATGTGTGTTCCTGCCAGCATGGCTTCCCCACCATGATGGACTTGTACCCAAACGGGGAGCCAAATTAAACCCCTCCTTTCTGGAGTTGCTTCTGGCAGGTGTGTTGCCACAGCAACTAGCAAAGGAGTCCATAGAGCCTCCCTTAGAGCCCATAGAGTCACCCACCATAGTGGAACTTTGGTTGCGCTTTTTCTTTTTGAAGCTAATTAACGTATTTGTACTCCAACTATTATCTATTTTCAAGCTTATCAAATTAGCCAGGGGAAAAAACACAACCTTTACGAGAGATGAAGGAGTAGTAATAAACATTAGGGATGTGAAATTCTCATTACAGATGTGGAAATCTCCCTTTATTAAATATTCATCTGGGTGACGACGGTGCTGAGGAGAGGGTGCGGGTGGGCTACAGGGATAACAACAAGTAGAAGCTGAGAGTGGTATGAAATCCCAACAGGATTTTGATGGAAAGCCTCCTTTCTCTCCAGTGTTCAATAAAGCATAGCTAAATACCAAATCTGAAGTAACAGTGTAGACTTATAAAAAGATTCTGTGCTCCCCTTACCAATTAGATCTGAAACAGAACAAGTCGCTTGAGCACAATTAACATACACAAAGTCTCATCTTGTCCCGAGACAGACAAACACCCTTCATTCAAGCAAAGCTCAGAAGCAACAGAGTCCACATCTGGGATTCCAGCTCCAGAGAAGTCTGCATTTCACAGGCTCAGGGAAGAGCTGGCCCCAAATACAGGTGCTTCACTCCTGAATTCTCCCAGCAAGAACAGATGGGCTGCCCTTGTAAATTGCTTATTATGGTGGGGCACTCATTCTCAATGGGGAATTTACACACCGCATTTTCAAGAAGCGTCTGGAGGATATCCTCTAGATGGCAAGGATCCTTGATCTACAAACAATTCCGTAGTGGATTAGAGCTTTGTATCTCAGCAGTCTGCTTCCCAAGTTTCCTAAAAACAAAATGAACTTGTCTCGTTTTCCTTGATTGTCCTTTTCCTCTCCCTCCTGGGAAGAAGCCCCATGAGCTCCAAAGAGGAACAGGCCTGGCTGAGGTCATCATTTGAAGGCATCAAGCAACTACAAGCTGCCACCAGAGCTCCACAGGATGCACAAGCAAGGAGTCATCTCATTTATGGAGTGGGATAACAGGCCATTGCTACATTAAATTATGTTAACCAATTGTCTTAGAGGCTCGGGGAGGACTCGGGAAGTAAAGTGCTTGCTTTGCAAACCTGAAGACCTCCAGCATCCACATGAAGCCCAGTGTGATGATGCCTGTGGTCCTGATGCTCCTGTGGAGAGAGTGGAGGCCAAGACAGAGGAATTCCTGTAAGTTCTCAGTCCACCTAGAGGTGCTGTTAGGGAGAGACCCTGACTCAGATAAGTTGAAAAGTGGGGACTCACACCCATGTATCATGAGGTGTATGTACTTGCATTCACACACATACAGAAGATGAGTTTAAAAAAACTATTTATTGGGCTGGCGAGATGGCTCAGTGGGTAAGAGCACTGATTGCTCTTCCAAAGGTCTTGAGTTCAGATTCCAGCAACCACATGGTGGCTCACAACCACCCGTGATGAGATGTGCCGCCCTCTTCTGGTGTGTCTGAAGACAGCTACAGTGTATTACACAGGAGCAAGCGGGGCCAAAGAGAACAGGCTGGAGCGACCAGAGGTCCTGAGTTCAATTCCCAGCAGCCACATGATGGCTCATGGCCATCTGTACAGCTACAGTGTACTCATGCACATAAAATAAATAAATCTTTAAAAAAAAAAACCTATTTATTGATTCTTTTCATGCACTTCAATCCTATTAATCTCCCCATTCCTTTGTATCTGCCCCCCACCCTTGCAATCTCCCCCCAGAATCACACACACACACACACACACACACACACACACACACACACACACACTAAAGCATAGAAAACATCTCATTGTGGAAGCTGTAGGGTGTCACAGTGTGTCCCACAGGATACCCCTCGGTCCACACATCTTCACTTGCTAGTGTTCGTTGCAATGAGTCCTTGGTCTGATTCAAGGTCTCTGGCTTCTGTGACTCCATCAATTTTGGATCTTCACTGGGACTCCTCCCATTTATCTTATTGTTGCCCCCCCCCCAACCCCAAGTCATGGAGATCCTGCTGTTTTGGATCAACAGGACTTCCTCTTTCCACACCTCAATACTTCACAGATGATGTGGATTTGGGGGTGGGCCAACTCAAAGCCCTGGATCTGGACCTGGATGGTAGCTGAGCTGCTCAGTGCATGGGCTGCCCTTTATGTGCACCACCAGGGCAAGTTCTTCAGCATTGCTCCAGTTAGGCCACCCAATGCTGCCATCAGCAGGAGGCAGGGTCAGCTCTCCTGCTCTCCTGCCCTTGGGGCAGTCCCACTTGCACCCATGCCTCTAGAGCCAGCACCATTGCACTGCCCGGTTGGAGGTCAGGGCCCTGCTCTCCCAAGTGATGCATCAGGCAAGGGGCTGGAACAGCCCTCCTGCTCTCACACCCCTAGGGTTGGCTCACTTGTGTCTTCACCACAGGGCCAGCTCCATTGTGTTGGCCAGGCAAGATGCAGGGCCCACTCTCCTGCCAGTGGGGGGCAGGGACAGCTCTCCTGTTCTCATGACCTCATGGCCAGCCTTCCATACTACCGCAGGTGGTGAGGGGCTGTGTCTCACAGCGGATGAGCGGTGGGGGCGGGGACCAGCTCTCCAGGACCTCCTCCACCAGGGCCACCTGTGCTGTCTAGGCAAGGTGCAGGGCATGCTCTCCCGAAAGCTGCAGCAGCAAGGGGCAAGGCCAGCTCACTCATTCTCATGACCCGGGGGCCACCTCAAGGCAGGGAAGTAGCGAGGCAAATACCGCTATGTCCCTGCCATCAGGACCAGCTCCACTGTGCTGCCAGGTCGAGGCACAGGGGTGGGTTCTGCCAAGTGCTGCAGCTGGTGAGTAGGCGGGGCTCTGTGTGTCTCTGGACGTCTCCTGGCTTTACCTTTAACGTCTACTGCCATCAGCACAGCCCCCTGGTGCTGTGATGATCTCCCTGTCGCTGATCTTAGCACAGTGGGCAGAGGTCCCAGCCCAAGGCAAGTCAGGAGAAAAAACTGATTTTAAAATCCAGGTTGGAGCTCAGATGGCGGCTCAGTTGGTAAAATGCATGCACAGAGCCCTAGGTTTGACTTCCAGCATCTCAGGAATGAGGTGTAGCACTTGGCTAGATTCCTAGCATAAGGGAGAATACAGAAGAATCATAAATTCAAGGTCATCCTTGGTAGCCAAGGAAACATAGTATCTGGAGTTCTAGACTACCTGAGACCTTTAAATTAATTAATTAATTAATTTATTTATTTATTAATTAATTAAAATCTTGAAACATGCTCAAGGGAAAATATTTTTATTTCATAGATACATTTGCTAAATGGAGAGTTCCTTGGATGAGATAAGAAAATTCAGGGGCTGATGCATGTGTGATATCACAGGTATGATCCCAGTGCCCCTACACACATACACACAC
>NW_022196913.1:3244915-3254537 GCF_008632895.1 Mastomys coucha
CGCACGCACGCACGCACGCATACTTTCATGTAGAGTGGTTGTGAAATGCAGAGAGCCCATCTCAATCCTCCTGTGGCTCTAATTTCAAGAGAAGGTGGCAGGGGAGAGAATTCAGGTCACACACGGCTTTGAAGGCGTGCTTCGTGCTTCACTTCTTCCTGATAAGATGAGCTACATCTTACCCTGGACCTAGAAAGGTCTCTAGGCATGAGTCTCAAAAGTACCTTTCAGAATTAAGCAGATGAATTATTTATCCTGTCTTCAGATGAGAAATTGAAGACCCAAGAGAACCAGAAAGAAAGTCAGGGTTCCAGACCCCAGTCTGGCTTTCTTCAGTAAGATAATTCATTTTTATGGACACTACCAGACAGGTTGCGTTATTGTGAAATGCTTTTATTAAAACACAAGGCAGTAATGAATACTCTACCACATCTTTTCAACAAAACAACTTAAAGACAATTGGGGAAAGGAAGCCATTCACTTTAGTAGAACACAAAGGTATGTAAATATATATTTTAACTCTATAGGCTTCGTCCTGTTGCCCAGTCAAGAGATGTGTATAGGGTGGCATTGGATGGATATCTTTAAGTTAGTGAAAAAGTATCTGGTAATTGAAGCAGGAGGACTGCAATGTGCCAAGGCAGTGTGACATTTCAGCACCAGCCTGTGGCTGACCACACTTGCTGGGGATCTCTGTCCCTGACGGCATTGTTTGCTATCTCAGAAGCCTTCCATTTCAGCTGGGCTTGCCTTCCAGGATCAGCTAGTACGCTGCCTCAGGGAAGGCGCCTTGTTGGCAGCCGTTTCCAGATGGCTGAGTGATGACCCACTTCTCTCAAAAATCAACTTGGAAGAGATCTGCTGCTGGGAATTTCAGTGGGGTCAGATGGAGTTAGGGGATGATCTGTCTGCATCCCAAAGTTTATTTCTTTTTAAAATAAGAAAGAGGGCTGGAGAGAGATTCATGCTCGCAGGAGAACTTGCATTTGACCCCCAGAACTCCCCATTCCCAACACAGAAGCTGAATACAATGCAGTTAATCCCAACACTGGGGAAGTAGGGACAATAGGATCCTTGGGGATTTCTGGTCACTCACTTAAATGCCAAGCAAGTGTGGTAGGCTGCCTGCAATCTCAGCACTCAGAAGGCAGAGGCAGAAGATCCCTGGAGAGAGCCATCTGGCTAGGCTAGCAGAACTTGAAAGCTCCAGATTTAAGTGCATGATCCTGACTCAGTAAATATGGTGAGAAATTCAATAAGACGCCTGACATCAACCTCTGGCCTACACACCTACACATGTATGTGCACATACATGAACACATGTGGCAAACATATAGACAAGCACACAAATGTAGACACACATACATATATATATATACATATATATGTGTATATATATGTATACATATATATATACCAAAAACAAATAAACACCAATAATATGGAAAGCACCCAGTGAATGACACCTGAACTTGACTTCTGGCCATCTAGCTATACACACGTGTACAAACATGTGCATGCACACATGCACACACACGCATCTGCACTTGCACATACACAGACACACACGCATCTGCACTTGCACATACACAGACACACAAGCCCTGGGTAGTGCTCTTCTCGTTTTTATAAAATGTTGCTGTTCTCTGAAGCTCAGCATGAATACTATCCCATGTGTGGCATTCTGACCAACGGCTGGGTTGCTTCTACACCTACCTTATTCTGTATCCCCAGGAGATCAGAAAGTCTTTAATAGCTATAAAGCCAGGTATCATGCACTCATTCACACCAGAACCTAGATTATGGGATGGACTTATTGGCTGACAAGTAAAGATTATTAACGGGACTAACAGAAGAGACCAAGGGGTTGAAGATGTGCTAAGCATGGTCCCTTGGCACTGGAGAAAACAGTCAAGGCAGGTCATCATGCTTTCTTCTCTTTTTCTCTCACAAAGTGCCAGACACCCTGCTCTATAAAGAAAGTTACCCAGGGATGCTAAGCAGAACCTGAACCAATAGGCCTTGCTAAGTCCCTGTCCTAGTACTTACTGCCATTAGATCTTCTTGACAGCCAGCCAGGTGTGGGTGCACACCTATAACACTAGCACTGAGCATTGGGAGGCAGAGGTAGGAGAGTCAACATAAATTGAAGCCTCGCCTGGTCTATGGAGTGAGTTCCAGACTAACTAGGACTACACAGCAAGACCATGTCTCAAGATACAAAACAACACAACATCAACAACAACAATAAAACGTACGATGATTTCCTTGTTTCTTTGGGTCTTAGTTTCTGAAGGTTCCAGTGGGACATAATTAGTTAGTTATGTTTTTCTCTTTCTGTTATGTCTTGTTAGAGGAGTTCCATCTAAGACCTCTGGGTGGTTAAGGATTGGTGACTCTCCTCTGCACAGGCCAATGAGACTAGAAATAATGTTGGTAGTAAGAGGGGGTGGGTGGGGAAAGCGACTAGGGGACTGGTATGTGAAGACTGTTTCCTGACAGGGACCATGGCTTCGACAGAATGGACGGAGTGGGAGAATCTGGACAGAGAAATATTAAATTGAGCAAATGCTGCACAATAGCACTGCCCCCCCTTTTTTTGTGACAGGGTCTCTCTGTATAGCCCTGGCTGTCCTGGAACTCACTCTGTAGACCAGGCTAGCCTCGAACTTAGAAATCCACCTGCCTCTGCCTCCCAAGTGCTGGGATTAAAGGCATGCGCCACCACTGCCCGGCTAGCACTGCCCCTTAAGATGGCTCAGGGGACTCAGGGGACATTCCAAATGGCTCTTAGAGAGGACAAGCAAGTAGGTTACAGTGAACAAAGCACAAGTCCGCATCTTACTCTGTTATCTTTTGCTGTAATGGGATACCATATGATGACAGCTATATTAAAAAAATGAAGTTTGTTAAACTCCTCGTTCTGGAGGCTGGGAAGTCATGGCACTGACATTTGTGTTGTATCTCGAGAGGGCCTTCTGTTCTAGGATCATGTGGCAGAGCTGTTGCACAGTGAGAAAAGGTGCACATGCTAGCTCAGGATTCTTCCTCTGGGATAAGGCCACTACTGCCATCACGGGGTCCCACCCTTCCTTATGACCCCATGTTCTCCTACTTACCTTTCCTAGTAGCCTCTCCTAAAGGGCTATCAACTATCAATCTTAGGATTAAGGTTTCTACCCTTGGACATTTGAAGGACGCATTCAGATCAGTCTACATTCCTAAGTGGGTCCTGAGAAGACAAAAGTCTTAGTTAAGACAGAGCTGAGCTCAGTGGGTAATGGCTTGCCATACAAGCTTAGGATCTGGATTTGATGTCCAGAGCCCACAGTGAAAGGAAAGAACTGACTCCACAATATCCATGTGTATTCTCAAAAATGAATGAAACATGTTTTTGTAAACCCAAGACATCTAGGGCCATGGTAACAATAATTCATGGTAAATTTGTAGGTTTCAATGCTGCTATTGAGATGATAGGAAACTGACAGGAAACTGTGGGGAGGGGCCCATATCATGGAGGGTATAGATAGGACCATTGTCCAGTACGGGTCTGCAGCATGGCCAGAAAGAGAACGTATTATTTATGAGTAGAATTGACCTTGTATTTTCTGTACTCTGCAAAGCCCAGTGTTGGGGTAGTGGGTGAGGACCAAAAGCCTCTATTCAGCACTGATGGCTGAACTCTTTACCAGGATTGGAATGTCAATCATGCCAGTGGGAAAGGAGGGGCTGGTTTTGCTGCTTGGAGTGGGGCCTCAGCATGACACAACCCTATGAATACCCGCAGTATGTGGAGAAAGAGCCATGAATAACTCAGCAGCAACCCTGACTAGAGGCCATTCTTCTGGGCAGGTATGAAACTCAGGTGACAAACCCTGTAGGAGCCTGACGGATGGCCTTAATCAGAGCGAGCTGGTTGTCGCCACAATCCCTACGGTTCAGCCAAGAGAAGAAATGGACTTTTTTTTATGGTGGGTTGGGGAGGGCAGGGTCTCATAAAGGTCAAGCTGGCCTTAAAATTGTCACATAGCTCAGGATGGCCTTGAATTCACGATCTTTCTGCTTCCATTTCTTGAATGCTGAGGAGACTTTTGTCTTGACTTCAGTGGTGATATTTTCCCCTTTAATCCAGAAGTATTTTAATTTATAGTCCATTGCACTGATTATATTACATTATTAAATTAATTATATTACATTATAGTCCATTGTACTGAGTAGCAACTGTTGGTTCTCTGCCTGAGTCTCAAACCCCTTCTCATCAAAGGTGAACGACATAAAATGCTCCACAAGGAACTCCTTCCCCTCCCCTCCAAGCTTTTGAGACATTGTGGAAATAACTTAATATCTCCACAGCAAATAGGGAGAAGCCAGAAGTGAGCAGAGTGAGCTGAAGACAATGTAATCAGGAAATCCTGATGGCTGGCAGCTCCTGCTGAGGCTAGAGAGTCCTGGGAGTCTGGAATGCTGAAAAGAACAGATAATTGATATCCTTTCTTCTTCCTCTCCTCTCTCTCAACAGAATCCACTAGCCCGCTCACAATCCTTCTCTAAGGTGGTCATGTTTTCACAGGCTTCGGAAAAACCTCCCTCCGCCCCTCCCCTGTATACCAGTGAACAAAAGTAGACTGAGCATGTATCCAACTTGTGGCCTAGGTGGGTCCAGGTATCTGCTATGGCTGTGGCATTGCTCAGCACACACATAGCTTGCTAAATCTTAGCCAGATCTCCTCCAGGTACCATGGTAAGAATCTGGCAATGAATGCCAACCTGGAAGCCAGCTGGCACCAGCCCACAGATGAGATGCTATTCCAGGTCTAACGGTAGCAAAGACAGTGTTGCCCATCATGTTGTGGTGACATAAGCCCCCAGGAGCCTAGATCTAACGCTGACAAATCAGGTGTGAGAGTGGTCTAGAACGTTTGCTGGGCCATGCCTGCAATAGGAAATTCTATTTCATCAGAAGATCCTCCCTCCATGAATCTGGTCTCTGAATGAGATAAACGAGAAACAGATTGAGAGGCAGAGTTTCAGGAGGGGAGCTGAGGGCCCTTGAGAGGGATCCTCTGGAGTTAGATGTAATTGTGTCCCCTCAATTCATATTTTGGCATTCTAAGCCTAGCACCACAGTGTGACTCGGTGTAGATGGTCCCTCAAAAGTTAATTAAGTTAAATAAGAGTCGTTTGCATGGACACTGAGCCAATGGGGCTGGTGTCCTTATAAGAAATGGAGATTAGAACACAACCAGGCAGTCATATGAAGATGGAGATAAGGTGGATAAGCCAAAGACAGGTTCAGAAGCCAACCTGCTGACATTGATCCTGAAGATCCAGCTCCAAGCCTGGGAGGCAATTAACTTGGGTTGTTTCAACGCACATGCGGAGCTGGTCAGGGAGCCAGCGACAAGACCTAAGTGAAGAAGGGCTTTGATAGTATGAGGGTAACTGGATTGTTCTGGATTAGGGAAAAGAATGAGGAAGCTGAATTGAAAGCTGGTTTAAAGCTAGTTTTTGAGGAAGGCTAGGCTAAGGTGAAAGCAGCTGGGCTGGCTCTCCACTCTCCCATTTTATTCCTGTCAGCCTCCATGTGGGTGCCACCTATCTCTGCTTGATTCACTGCTTACTGGTTAGGGACACAGTTACCACAAACCATTATGTCTCTCAGCAATACAGATAACTTATTAGAGGTTCCATCTTTCATTTTCATACAGTGTTGGAGATCAAATCCAGGGCCCTGTGCATGCTGGGCACACTACCTGAGTAACAGCTCCAGGCTGACAATGAAGGCATATCTCATTCCTTCTCTTGTAATCTTTACTGATGGGTTCTCACTATGGTTGTAGTAAAAGAATTCAGTAAAGGGGCATCCATATTATTATATCTTATAGGAAATGCTTGCTTCTTTTTCTCTTAAGGTATCTGAATTGAGGTAAAATTGTTATAGAGCTAAAAATATATGTAAGGCAGATAGGAGATCTAGATGGAGTCTAGTGCTTGACTTGTCTCGTATCCTGTTTCCTTTTTTTTTTTTTTTTTTTTTTTTTTTTTGAGTGTGGATGGGTTTTGAGACAGGGATTCTTTGGGTAGCCCTGGCCAGCCTGGAACTTGCTCTGTAGACCAGGCTGGCCTCAAACTCAGAGATCTTCCTGCCTTGGCCTCCCAAGTACTGGGATTAAAAGTGTGTGACCACCACCTCCTAGATCCTATTTTACTTGATTTTGTTTGTTTTGTTGAGATAGGATTTTATGTAGCCCAGACTGGCCTCATGTAGCCAATGATGACTTTGAACTTTGGATCCTATTGCCTCTACCTCCTGAGCACTGCGATTACAGTTCTGAATCACCACGTCTGGTTTTCAGTGCTGGGGGTTGAACCCAGAGCTTTGTGAGTTTAGGTGAGCACTCAGTGACCGAGCTACAGAGTTATCTCTGTTTTGGCAATCCTAAAACAATCAACAACTGCCCAACAAACTTTTAAGATGAACTAATGATGGAAGTTGTGTTACATAAGTTATCAAGGCTGCAGACAGGATTTAGCAGTTAAGAGCACTGGCTGCTCTTCCAAATGATCTAGGTTCAATTCCCTCCCTATACAGTGGTCCACCACCATCTGTAACTCCAGATCCAGTGAGTCTTCTACCCTCTCTGGCTTCTGTGGTCACTACACACATGAGTTATACAGACATATCCATAGGCAAAATATACATACACGTAAATTATTAATTTTTTGATCTTAAAAATAAATGTGTCATTACATTAGTTTGTGTCTTGATTTTGCCACAGGCAAACACGGAAGTTATGCTACCCACCACTTCCATTCAAAGTGAAGAATCAATCTAAAACACCATTCAGGTTCTCAGTGGCTATCGGGTAGTAAGCCAGTTCTAACCATAGTGTCCCTTTGTAACCTCTGAGGTTGGAGAGGACTACTTACTGATTTTAAGGGGGAAAAAAAACCTACTCATTTTGCTCATTAAATTGTTATAATTTTCTTTTAATAACAGGTCTGTAATAGGTAGAAATTCCTGAATCTTTGGAGAGAATGGCTTCTTGTTTCACTGTAATTTGGGTAATTATAGATGGCAGCAGTTAATGTAGTTGGCATCATCTAAGGGACCTGGACCTTATCTTTCTGGTAATAGAGTTCACAACTGTCATCAGTGTAATACTATGTG
The DNA here is from genome assembly GCF_008632895.1 of Mastomys coucha. Lineage (NCBI taxonomy): Eukaryota > Metazoa > Chordata > Mammalia > Rodentia > Muridae > Mastomys > Mastomys coucha. Next base: position 3,252,087 of record NW_022196913.1, read on the forward strand.
TGCCGGTAGAATGCTTGAAAAGTCCACTAAAGATCGTTTTTCTTTCTGAATATTTTCCTTTCCATACAAGGAAGTATTAATAACAATCCAGTGTAGTAATATTAATTTTTGTGCTGGTGTGACTCAGTGATGTCATTAATGAGATTCTGTATTGGTCTTTTGTCTTGTGGCTAAGTAGTTACATCTTTTGGAGTCTATATCTACTTTGGGTCATTGCTTTATTTTATTTTTTTAAAAAAGATTTATTTATTTATTATATATAGGTACACTATAGCCGTCTGCAGACACACCAGAAGAGGGTGTCAGATCTCATTACCGGTGGTTGAGAGCCACCATGTGGTTGCTGGGATTTGAACTCAGGACCTCCAGAAGAGCAGTCAGTGCTCTTAACCGCTGAGCCATCTCTCTAGCCCCATTGCTTTATTTTTTGTCTTGCTGTCCGCTCTCTCAGTATGTATGCCCCTCCTTGCAGTAAATGGGGAGTTCAGACAGTATGTTTTTTTAGAATGTGACTTCAGAACACAGATCCCTTCTGCTGTTTGTGGATCAAGAGGCAAAACTCTCAGCTCTTCCGGCATCATGTCTGCCTGCAAGCTGCCATGCCTCCTGCCATGATGATAATGGACTGAACCTCTGAAACTGTAAGCCAACCCCAATTAAATGTTTTCCTTTATAAGAGTTGGTCATGGTGTCTTTTCACAGCAATAAGACCTACTTTTTGTGGTTTGTTTGGGGGCAGGGTCTGGTATATCTCACTCAGTCTGGCCTAAACTTGTCATGGTGTGGGAACAAGTTCAAGGATGGGGGTGGGGAAGGTGAGAGGCAATGGAGTCTTCTGAGGTATCCCTGGAAATCAGACTCCACAGGTCAGCATCAGGGTGCAGATCTGAGTTTATTGCCCAGCCTATAAGCTTATATACAGTGTTTGAGCCAATCCCAAGCTCCGAAATCTTTGGCCAGTTATATCTTACACTGTGCCTGATTAGGTAACTCAGAAGAAGTTGGGGTGAGTCACTGCCCTGACCTCGGGTCCTTTTTGCTGTCTCACCGGAGTGCCTGAGTGCGGAACCAACGTAGATCGAATGCCCTGTGCTACAGATCAGGACTCTTCCAGTAGTCACAAGAACCTGTGGCGCCTTGCTCTCCGTTCCACTTTTTCCTTCATTGGGTTGGCTTCTACATTCCCCACACCATGGCTTCTGAAGCCCCCACGTTCCCCTTCTGAGCGCTGGAATTACAGGCGTGAGCCGCCACAGTTCTTGTAGCAAGGAGCATTGGGTATGAAACCCAAGCATGAAAAGCTTCAAACCAGGCCTCTGTGCAGGCTAGGTGAGCGCCACACTGATGGAGCCGCATCCTTGGCTTTACCTGTTGTTTATTTTGAGAAATGGAGAGCAGTTGTGGAATTAAAATCTGTCCAAAAGACTATGCTGTGGGTTTCTCAGGACACTTAGAAGCAGTGGTCGTGGAAAAGAAAATCTTCAAGCAAAAACAAACAAACAAACAAAAAAACAAAACCAAAAGCAACAACAACCCCCAAAAAGCTATGTGAGGTTAAAAAAATAAATCTAAATATACTTACCAATATTCTTTCGAGATAGAGTTTCTCTGTGTAGCCCTGGCTGTCCTGGAACTCACTCTGTAGACCATGCTGGCCTCAGAAATCCACCTGCCTCTGCCTCCCAAGTGCTGGGATTAAAGGCGTGCGCCACCAGTGCCTGGCAACTTATCAATATTCTAATAGAAAATAAGAACATCTCATGAGTGAAATGATTATCTGAGAAAATGAATAAATCACAGAAAATTATGAATAAATCACAGAGAATTAGGATGCACAAGGTAGTTTGCACAAGGCAGTTTTTCCTGACAGAGAATGTACAGTATCAACTACATTTCTTTATACCAGCAATGGAGGGGAATTCAGTTCAAAAGGACAAGACAAAAAAAGAAATAAGTTACATGTGTGTCAAAGACATTTTCAGAGAAAGCTATAAGCTCCTATAAAGATCTTAAAGAAATATTAAATAAGTAAAAATGCCATAGATATAAAAAGACTCAATATCATAAGGCAGTCAGTTTATATCAGTCTCGTCTACAGATATAATGCAATTTCTTTTGAAGTCTTAGCGGGACTTTAAAAAACGTTAGACAAGATGAATTCAAATGTGAAATGAAATGGAAAAGTGCCAAGAATAATCTAGATTTTTCCCCAAAGGAGAAGAATTTGGCAGGGTTCCTCCTGAGAACAAGATTCACTACAGAGCTGAAGTCAAGATGATAGAATAGCTACAAGGAAAAAAGAAAAAAACCCACTAGTACAGCAGAATAAATATGAATAAAGAAGTCTGGTATGCAGAGAAGGAAAACATGGGAGGACCACCCCCACAAATCCATTCTGGGAGGACCACACACACACACAAATCCATTCTGGGAGGACCACACACACACACA
>NW_022196913.1:3258470-3282130 GCF_008632895.1 Mastomys coucha
CACACACACACAAATCCATTCTGGGAGGACCACACACACACACACAAATCCATTCTGGGAGGACCACATACACACACAAATCCATTCTGGGAGGACCACATACACACACAAATCCATTCTGGGAGGACTACACACACACACAAATCCATTCTGGGAGGACCACACACACACATACACAAATCCATTCTGGGAGGACCACCCACACAAATCAATTCTAGGAGGACCAATAACTTTTCCCCAAAAGGCAAACATTCTAAAACTTTTAAAAAAATTGGAAAACTCTTATATAAATAACATATATTATAATATATATCATAATATATATAATATTATATATATAATTATATATATTATATATAATATTATATCATAATATAATGTGTTATGTATGTAAATAACTTAAGGATAATAAAGTAAGGTACCAAGAATCATGGCTGTGTCTGGGCTCTCTCTTTAGGAGTGCTTGAAGATAGCATTTTCAGACAGCGAGTAGAGACATCTGCTTTGGACACGCGTGACACATGATTGGAGTGCTGTGGGGCTCTTGTGAGTGAGTAGTTAGATGTGAGTTTTCAGAAACTGGCTAGTGTGTAGAGATACCCCAAGCTGTCTTAGCATCGAGTTTCCTATCAGTAACTGGTGGAAAAGAAACAAGCACCTGCAAATGAAGAAAGGTTATGAACACACAGTGAACTTTCCTCTCATGTCCAGTGTGCAGTCGCTCCGGCTTCAGAAGGCACTGCCCACAACTGGGGGAAGCCCTGCACTTCACCAGGAACATATGCCATCGAGGGACAGAAAGCAGATGCAATGAAAACTCAGAGATACATTGGCACTGAACTTCCAGGTTGCTGCCTTTAGTAAATGGGGACATATGGGGTCACTGCAGTTTGTCTTTCTTCCCCAGGGCTCTTCTTCCACAAGGTAGACTCTTCTGTTTTGCATCAAATGTCACTTTCCTCTGGTGAGCTCATAATCGTACCAATTGTAGTGGGAGAAGATGACATTCCTGCCCCAGATGCTTGGCCATCCTACCCTTCTATCTTCCAATACCACAGAGCAGCCCGAGGGCCAAGCTGACCATGTGACCTCTGTTCTCAGCACAGGTGCCTGTCAAGTGTATTCAGCCTCATACCCCGGCTACTTCTCGGCAAGCCGCCTTAATCGAATTTCCGAATGAACAACGACAAGCACAAATGCTCTGAGAGCCAGCAAGCTCAGTTATCACAGCTGAATTCCTCTGCTTTCCAAGAAGGAGAGGGGCAGATGCCTCCTCGGATGGTCTCCAAGGAGCCTTTCTGATGAGGAATTAAGGTCCCTTAGAGGCATGACTTGGGACGTCCTCTATGTTAACTAGTGAGACAAACCTCCTGGCTCAGCTTCCTGTCCTGGGTTATAATGGCTACTGCAGTCTTGCTAATCATTTCCTGCAGTCTGCCCCTCTCTGACTATGATAAATATTAATGCCTATAATTGGCCATTCCTCCTTTAGGCCCCAGCTTCTGCTAGGAAAGAAGTTTACTTGTTCAGCCTTCCTCAGAGATGAACAGGGCTCATTTTCTGTAATGACATTTTCTAGGTCTGATTTTTAATCCAAACCTTCCTCCTCTGTCCCCCAAAGAGGAGAAACCTACAATTAGAGATAAATACTAGAATTTGAAGCTCTTTGTGGCCTCATGACTTGTCCAAAGTTTGTTTGCTCTTGAGAGCCCTTAGCCCAGGCTTTGAAGGGGTGTGGCAATGTGCTGAGATTATATTTGATGTTTTGTTTGAACAAAATATGTACCTTTTTTTTCCCTAGGTAAAGTATTATAACTCTCTTTGGGTTTTCTCTTTCTATAAAATTATTTTATAAAATTGTATGTATATGGGTGTTTCTCTGTGTGTGTACCACTTGTATACCTGGTGCTAACAGAGTCTAGAAGAGAGCACTGGAGCCCCTGGAAGTGGAGGTACAGCCAGTTGTGAGCCCCCATTGGGGTTTTAGGAATTGAATCCAGGTCCTCTGAAGAGCAGTTGGTGCTCTTAACTGCTGAGCCATCTTTCCAGCCTCCTTTAGTTTTTGAAAACATGATACCAAAATAAGTTAAATAATTTTGAAACCCTGTTTAACACTTCCAAAGAAGAGTAGTTTTTTGGAGGTACTTTTGGGTGACCCCCACCATCCAACATGTGTGGACACAAACGTTGTCATATCTTCAGGACATGGTGAACAGGGGAGCACAGAGCATCAGATTGGAAACAACCCTGACACCCACCTGGTAGCTCACAGCCATCTATAATCCAGCCCCAAGGATCCTCTTGCAGTCCAGCCTCACATGTGGTGCATAGACATACATGCAGGCAAAACACCCATACACATAAAAATAAATATATCTGGTGGGGTATGTGGTATATGCCTTTAATCCCAGCACTCCGGAGGCAGAGGTCAGTGGATCTCTATGAGTTCTAGGCCAGCTAAGGCTGCATATTGAGACCCTGTCTCAAAATAGAAAAACAAACAAAAACCAACCCCACCACAACTCTCTCATCTTACACACAGGAAATGGATTCCCCAAAACAGGAAATAGTTTGTCAATGTCACACCCTCTGGAGTTACAGAGCAGAACCCAGACCATAGGTTCTCTATTCAGGCATCCCCCACCCCCATTGACTTTCAACCAAGAGTAAGATGACAAACAGCACTCCAAGGTCTTGTTTTTCAAGCACAGCCATTTATTCTTTTCAAACGAAATAATTTCAGGAAAGTAAAAGTTCCTAACAGACAATTACTAGCAGAAAAGAAGTCTTCCCAACTCTTTAAAGTGTTTTGTTTTGTTTTTTTCCGTGACAGGGTTTCTCTGTGTAGCCTTGGCTGTCCTGGAATTCACACTGTAGACCAGGCTGGCCTAGAACTCAGAAATCCACCTGCCTCTGCCTCCTAGGTGCTGGGATTAAAGGCGTGTGCCACCACTGTCCGGCAACATACTTTATGCTACCCACCTAAGAAGACATCCTGTCTTTCCCAGCCCATAGGGAAGCATCTTGGGTCAAGTTGGAACCCCAGGTGGGAGAGTTCATGCTTCCAATTTCCCCCAGAATTTCCAAGTCTTGTCATCAATCCTCAAGGGTCATTAAGTCAAAGAGATGTTTCTCGAAGGACTAGTTAGCTGTACTTTAAGATAGTTGTCAAGTGCTATCCCTCTGGACCATGGCTTCAAGGCTCCTCGGAGCCTTCCAGGGCCAGACAGCCGATATAGATTAATGAAGACAAGTGGAGGAACACAGGGTGGTGGGAAGATTCAAAAGAACCCTTCAGAGGCCAAACTTACAGCTATAGTGGTTTGTAAACATTAGGAAGTATTCTCTCCCCTGTACCCCATCACTAGAAACTGATGGAGTTCACTAAAAGTTAAACAAACACTCAAAACCAACCATCCCAGGGATCTGGACACCAGCCAAAGGCGGACAGCAAATTAAAAATCATTTACTAACGAGAAATAGCCAGAGCTTGAGGCCGGAGCAGTAGAAACCTCCAGCCATCTCTGTGGGCTCTGCTCCGGGCTCCATCCTCTTCCTTTCGTTTGTCAGTCACTTTCTTAGCTAGAAAGTACTGACAAGCTTTGGTGCGGAAGAGGGTAAATCGATTTGGGGCAGAGGGTGCTCCCTCCACCCAAGACACAGTATTGACAGACAGCAAGCTATAGAACTCACTAGAAAACAATCCAGAGAAAGCCAAGGCTTTGTCAAGCAGAGGTCCTGGCTGGGGTGATGAGTAGCCAGCTGTGAAATGCATAGTCTTGCCTAGGATGCTGTCCAGAGGCACAGACCCTGTGTGTAAGTGATAGATAGCTTCGATGCTCTGCTTAATGAAGTCTCACATCTCCTGACCACTTCATGTGGAAATTATTCTTTGCCTTTTTCTTTCTTTTGTGGTCCTGAGAATGCAGCCTCATGCCCACTCTGTGCATGCTCCATTACTGAGCCACAGCTCAATGGTACTATAGTGATGTCTTCCCTTCCTCTTGGTTTGGATTCTTTTTTAATTGGGGCAGGTGTCTCTCTAGTATGTAGTTCTGTGTGTCCTGGAATTGGCCTCATAGAACAGCCTGACCTAGATAGAACTCACAGAGACCCACCTGCCTCTGCCTCCAGAGTGCTGGCATCAAAGGGATGTGCCGCTTTGCCCAGCTTTCTGTCTCTGTTCCTGTCTCTCTGTCTCTGTCTCTGTCTCTGTCTCTGTCTCTGTCTGTCTCTGTCTGTCTCTCTCTGTCTCTCTCTGTCTCTCTCTGTCTCTCTCTGTCTCTCTCTCTCTCTCTCTCTCTCTCTCTCTCTCTCTCTCTCTGTGTGTGTGTGTGTGTGTGTATGTGTGTGTGTGTGTCTAAGGGAGTATGAATGGATGAGAAGAAATTGTCTTGCATGATGAAGGAACCTGGGGCAGCCGTCTACCTTGTAAGTTAGAGAACTGGCCATTTCTTACTTCCTTAACCCGTTGCCCTACAAACACACGTGCAAGGAATACCTGAAGAACCAGCTGCACTTTACAACCCAGAGCAAAATGGGGAGGAGAAGAAAAAGGCAAGTATCAAGTGCAGATCTTTAAATTGTACAAGGCCCTTCTGAGTGGGCAGATCACATGATCAGAACATTCAGGTGTGTCTCCTGCCATGGCTGCACAGCCCTTAGGGAAACAGCACCCCTTCCTCAGGTGACTGTCTTCACCAGAAGAACTTCCCAATCATTAAACTCCTTCTCCACAGCCTTCTTCTCTGGAGACTTGCCCTGCCTCTCGCCTCTCTGGGGCTCTGAACTTCAGCTCCTGTTTCCCCTTCCGCTGGGGAGGTGTGTGGCTTGCTTCAGTGAGCATAGTAAACACCAGTCATGGCCTCTCCCACCTGGCCCCTCCTTCTGTGGTTGGCTAACTTCTTGAACTCCGCTGGGTGTGGTAGGAAAAGCATGAAGGTCCTGTGAAACAGAGTGGCTGGCTGGAATTCCTGGCATGTGTTTCCTCTCTAGTCAGTCCTTTTGGGTTTAGTGGGTTCTGAAGGGTAGCTGGAGGTAACTCACCTGCTGGGTAGTAGTGCCAAGGGCCAGCCACACCTGTGAACCCTGCCTCCCTGTGGCTGGCTCAGACCACACCACCAGCTCAGCAGATCTCTTTCTTCTTCTCATCCCGAGCCTCTCGTTTGCCTGTTTCTGATCCATGTGAACAATGGCATTGGTACCATGCCTTGGGGTGCATGCACACAGAGCCTCTTGGAAGTAAGACTGCTTCATTTTGCCTACCTAGTTTCGCTTCAGGTCTGTCAAAAGGCAAGGATAAAGATGCTAACCCCAAGCCTTTTCCGGAGACCTACCAAGCTATTCAAGCCCTTCCTTCTGCAGAGTTGGGCAATGCTGTGGGAGAGGTTCTAGAGGGTATCCTTTGTATAATAGGGAGCATAGTGGTAAGTGGCCGCTTCAAGAGGAAGCCCTCAGCTGAGCCCTGGGTCTCCCAGGGTTGGGACTGTGAGGCCTTAAGAACTGTAGGGATTCAGCTTTCTCTCATGGTAGGCAGAATCATACATCTCCTCCATACCTTAATTCCCCAAGCCTGCGGTTATGCTAATTAACTTGGTGGAAGAAACTTTTTATACCTGATTCAGTGAAGGCTCCTGGGATAGGGAGGGTACCTGGGTTATGCAGGTGGGTCTAATATAATCCTGAGATTATTATTAAGAGGGGGGAGGGGAGTCAGGATGGAGAGAACAAGATGGAAGCAGGAAACAGAAGGTAGAATGATGCAAGTGCCAGTTGATTCTTAAAGAATGTTGACAGTTTCTAGAAGCTGCTCAAGGAAGAGGTAAGGAATCACAAATATTTCCCTTGTATCCTTCAGAAGGAATGCAACTTTGTTCATACCTTCACAGCTTAGTGAAACCCATTTCACACTCTGAACTCCAGAACTGAAGGGAAGCACTTACCTCAGTTGTCATATCACTAGGTGTCCAGTCATTTGTCATAGCAGCACGAGGATGCTCATACGTTCTATATCCATCGTTGAATTTTCGGACTCTTCAGCTGATGATTTCTTTCCCCTTCAAAGGTGTTTTGCTTTCAGGAGTGTTATGCAAGCACCCAAAACATTTAAGAAATCTAAAGTAGCTATGTATTGTTTCCTGCTGAAATCCTATGTGACAATCTAACATACAAGAGAAGTTCTTTGTTGATGCTGGGGACCCACAGCAGAGGAGGCAGAAGTCACAGTGATGGAAAGGCAGACATTGTGTGTTTAAGATTGATTGACAACCACACACATGCGCGCGTGCAAACGCATGCGTACATGTCCTTTAAACTGGGTAGAGTTTAAAGTACCGTCATTATGAGTGAGGTGCGTGGGTATATTTTATTTGGATTGCTCAGTGTGATATGAAAGAATAGAACTCATCTTTAAGCAATTTCTTTTTCTTTCAAGAGTCTCATTTCAAATCTCTTCCTGTCTGGAAACTTAAGCAGAAAGGTCATGTCCCTTCCTTCCACATTGGTTTTAGTCATAACTCGTTTTTCATAGCTGTTGAAGTTAGGCTTTGTAGTCTCCTGAGTCCATGGGGGGAAGTCCCTCATACCGTTCGTTTTCCACGTGATGTTTTCCAGTTAGCCTTAAAGTCCAGTTCTGCAGAGTCCAGAATCTGAGATCTCCCCGCAGCTCCCTGTTGTTGGTGTCTTGAGTAGAGGACACCCTGAGACATGGAGATCAAATAACCTAAGGGTAAAGTAAGAAAGGCAGCAGATGCCTAGGCTTTTCTGTCAGCATTGACATTCTCTGGGAGGAGGCCAAGGACAACACAAATCCAGCCGGGCTGTGAAATCAAAGCACCATTTAAAAACAAGCAAACAAACGGAGCAGGCTATGATTACTACTCCCTTATTAAAAGCAACCTAGGACAAGACAAAACAAACAAAGTGGAAGAGGGTTATTAAATGTAAATTCATCTTGGAGAGGAAAACTGCTTACGTGGTCACTTTGTGAAAGGATACAGAAAGCAAACTGAGAACTCATGCATAGGTAATATTTCTTTGGCGTCCATATAGGAAGCATCGGCTTAGCAACGTGTTAAGAATGCAAGCTCCTCTGCTGTATGTGTGTTGGGGGCCTCAGATCAGCTCGTGTGTGCTGTCTGTTTGGTGGTTCAGTGTTTGAAAGATCTCAGGTGTTCAGATTAATTGAGATTGCTGGTCCTCCTGCGGGATCGCCCTTCTCCTCAGCTTCCTTCAGCCTTCCCTAATTCAATGACAGGGGTCAGCTGCTTCTGTCCATTGGTTGGGTGCAACTATTTGCATCTGATTCTTTCAGCTGCTTGTTGGGTCTTTCAGAGGGCAGCCATGCTAGGTCCCTTTTTGTGAGCACTCCACAGCCTCAGTAATAGTGTCAGGCCTTGGGACCTCCCCTTGAACTGGCTCCCACTTTAGGCCTCTCGCTGGACCTTCTTTTCTTCAGGCTCCTCTCCATTTCCTTCCCTATAATTCTTTCAGGCAGAAACAATTATGGGTCAGAGATGTGACTGTGGGTTGGCAACCCCCATCCCTCACTTGATGTCCTGTCTTCCTGTTGGAGGTGGCCTCTATAAATTCCCTCTTCCTACTGTCCGGGATTTCATCTAAGGTCCCTCCCTTTGAGTCTTGGGAGTGCCAGGTCTCTGGTACATTCTGGGGGGGGGGTCCCCCCAACCTCTTATTTCCTGAGGTTGCCTGTTTCCATTCTTTCTGCTGGCCCTCAGGGCTTCAGTCCTTTTCCCTCACCCAATACCAGATTAGGTTCTCCTCTCCCCACCACTACCCCCCTCCCATCCATTTTCCCTCCCAGGCCCCTCCTTCTCTCCCTCCCCACTTGTGATTGCTTTCTTCTCCCTCCCTAGTGGGACTGAGGCATCCTCACTTGGGCACTTCAGCTTGAACTTTTTTAATTCTGTGGACTATATCTTGGGTATTCTGTACTTTTTTTTTCTAATATCCACTTATTAGTGAGTACATACATGCATGTCCTTTTGATTCTGAATTATCTCACTCAGGATATTTTCTAGTTCCATCCATTTGCCTGCAAAACTTAGGATATCCCCGTTCTTAATACCTGAGAAGTATTCCATTGTGTAAATGAACCTCATTTTCTGTATCTATTCTTCTGTCGTGGGATATCTAGGTTGTTTCCAGCTTCTGGCTATCACAAATAAGACCACTGTACTGTCTGGTTTTGTGTCAACTTGACACAAGCTGTAGTTATCACAGAGAAAGGAGCTTCCCTTGAGGAAATGCCTCTATGAGATTCAGCTGTAAGGCATTTTCTCAATTAGTGATCAAGAGGGTAGGGCTCAGCTCCTTGTGGGTGGTGCCATCCCTGGGCTGGAAGTCTTGGGTTCTATAAGAAAGCAAGCTGAGCAAGCCAGTAACATCCCTGCATGGCCTCTGCATCAGCTCCTGCTTCCTGACCTGCTTGAGTTCCTGTCCTGACTTCCTTTTGTGATGAACAGCAATGTGGAAGTATAAGCTAAATAAACCCTTTCCTCCCAAGACCTCCAAGAGGTCTTCATGTTTTGTGCAAGAATAGAAACTCTGACTAAGACAGCCACTATGAACATAGTTGAACATGTGCCCGTGTGGTGTGGTGGGGCAGTTTTTGGGTATATTCCTAAGAATAACAAGGCAAAATTTTGTTCCTCCACATTCTGCTTCAGCAGGTCTATGATGAGACATTCCATGTTCTGAGATGGCAGAGTCAGAGAGAAATCACAGCAGCCTGAGGCCAGCCCCTAAGCTACCTAAACAAAGACAAGAAGGAGCGGAGGGGTTTGAACCCATGCTTGGAAAGGCTTGAACAGGGAGAGGAGGGCTTCCTGAGGTTGTTTTCAGCGTTCGAAGTGCCCTTCCTCTACGAACTTGTATCAGGTGAAGGTGCAATAGTTTTCGAATCAAGACAAAAAGAAGCAAGTGTTTTGAGTGTTGTGAAGTATTAGTTCTCAATATATTACAATCCAATGAAGTCAGCGTGGCATTCTTCCAAAATTAATAGGCTTTTTTTTTTCTGACTATTTAAAATGGCTTCCAGGGCTGGAAAGATCACAGTTGGTAAGAGCTCTCAAGTATGGGGACCTAAGTTCAAATCCCCAGAATGCTGTGTGTGGCCGTGCACCTGTAACCACAGCCCTGTGGGGAAGCATAGAGACAGAAGGTCACTGGGGCTTGCTGCTCTCAGCCCAAGTTCAGGTCCAGTGAGAGAACTTGTTTTGAGGAATAAGGACAGAACAGGGCCCCCTCAGGTGCACGTACACCACACCCCCCCACACACATACACATAGAGACTCACACACAAAAAATAAAGCAACTTCAAGTTGCACATCCATACATCTCTCTGATACTAGGATACAGAGGGTTGAAAAGCTTTGAAAACAATTGGATTCAATCGTTCATCTTTCTTGGCTCTTACTAGTGTGTCTCTTATTCTCTAGTATCCTCTCTAAACGCTCTAACCTACCCAACTTCCACCAGCTGTAATAGGCCAACTAAGACTCCCAGCCAATGCTGGTCCATATTGCTCAGGCCAAATTCAAGAGTCTGCAGTAACTTGCTTACTTTCTGGGAATGACCCTGGTCTCCATGAGGAACGGAGGCAAGCCTGTAATGCTTGCCTCACAGGCCCTGTTCTTTCAGGCTGCATCTCTTGCTTTGTAGTCCCTCTGGTTCCTTTAGCTATAGGACTCTGATGTCCATGAGTTTTTCTGGCACATGTCCATGGGGCTGTGTGGGTGTTCAGACCTAACTATCTCTGGACAGAGTCCCTGGGCAAATGGTATACCTTCTCTTGAGAAAGGATGGCTGTAGTTTGAGCGGTCATTACAATAGAAGGCTAGAACCCCCCGCCCCCCAACACACACACATAGAGAGCAGGTTAGAACAAATTACACAGTCTGTCCTTTTTCCTTCTTGGTCTTTGCCACCTCTGCATCTCATCTACAGCCTCCTCACCATAGTGACAAGGCTAATAGTCTCTGTTACAGGGTCATCTTCTCTTCTCCACTTACATACATGGGACATACATACAATAAGACATGTATAAATACAGGATATTCTCGGCATGATAAGTATGATAGACATATATGATATGTATGTAGGTATACATATAGTAAAAGAGAAACATGAGGTACGTCGTGCTGTGTGCAAAAAAATAGAAAATGTTATTGGAGAGGTTTTGTAAAGGGAAATCTTAGAACCAGCAAGCTTACTCCTTGATTATTTTTCTCTCTTATGGAGAACTGCCTTCTCATTGAGTGTGTGTGTGTGAGAGTGTGTGTGTATATGTGTGTTTATACTCAGAGGCAATAAAGAGTGAAGCCACATAACTTGTGAGAACACTGTCAGAATCAGTCACATCTTTGTGACTGGCACCAGTGGGTAGGGTCAGAAATACTGTTTTGTAGACCATGTCTGTACCCTCGACCAAGGACTGTCTGCCCCAAAGGCCCGTGTTGCTAAGAGTTAGAAGTCCTGCTCTGGAATCCTCCTGCAGCACCCAGCCCAGGGTGAAAACTAAGGCCATTTACTGACAGCTGGCTACAGGGGCCATTGGTTCTAGCCCTAAAACCAAAACCAGCAGACAATTGTTTATGAGCTTTTTCCTTCTCCACGGCCGCTGCTGTCGGTCTCAATGACTTGACTGCCACGGCAGGTTCAATTGGTTATTTTCATTCTCAAGATTAAAGAGTGAATGGGCATAGAGCTCAGGGGCAGAGTGCTTGCCTACTTTATGGAAGGTGCTAAGTTCAGTGTGCAGTACTACCAAAACCCAAATGCAGTTTCCCCATCAAGTCTCTGAAGCAAATGCTATGTAAGCATTCAACCCAGGGATAGCCAACCACCGCCCTCTGCTGGAAGATTCTGTAACTGCTGCATTCAGTGTAGAGAAGCCAAGTTGCCCTTTAGCTGGGGATCACTCACTTTTGCCTTTGAACATGTAATTGCCTCCAAGGGTGGGGAGTGTATTGGTTTATACAGCCAATGAATATTTTAGATAATAATTTTATTCTTTGAATTTTCAAACATTTATATAGTGTATAAAGCTATCTGCCCCCCTCGACTTCATGTCTTCTTGTTATTTCCTGAGTCCAATTACTGCTGCCCATCTGCACATGAGCAATCTACCAGTGACCATGTCCCCAAAGGACAGCGACTTCCTCTCACTAGCTGTCAACCGCCAAGAGTTCTTTTAAGTAACCACATTCACAGCCTGTGAGCTGATGCATGTCACAGGCTTGCTGTGTCAGAAGTCAGGGTTCACAGCTCTCTGTTCTCCACCCAGGGGCTCTTACCTACTTTTCTCCCTATTTTCTGGGAAGTTTCCTGAGCCTTGGATGGTCAGAGGGTAAGACTGACGACCTGTCTAGGGCTGGACACTTGAAGTTACTTACACTTGACTTTTTGACCAGTTATGGGTCTCCACATTAACCACTACCTACTGCAAAAAGGAGCTTCCCCAACCGAAGCTAAGAGCAGCACAAATCTATGCATATGAACACAGATATTTAGAAGTCAGTTTGATAATATGACCACTTAGCCAAACCACAACAATAGGTCCCCCCTTCGGGCCTATGATCTCCTCGGCCCTGGGCTTTTGACCAGGCTTACCGGACTGGTCATGAAATCCCTCCTGTTGAGCAAGACTCAAATTTAATAAGAAAGCAGCTGTATATGCCCATGGCTGTAATCCCACAATTACACCAATAGGCATATGGTGCCAGGAGGCCCCTATCATAGCATTCAGGGGCCAGGTAAGACACTGATGTTTTTGTTTTTTTGTTTTTTGTTTTTTCCAAGAAGCCTGTAGAACACTTCTGGCAGTCTGTAGGCTAGTCATCAGAGGCAGGCGTTCCTGGCCAGTTTGAGATTGATATTTTTTATGCCTGCATTCAAAGTGGGTGGCATCTTTCCAATAGAGTCTTACTATCTAGCTCTGGTGGGCCACTGAGAGCAATGGGGAGAGCTTATATTATTTTGGGAGCCTCTGGGGCCTGTCTGACCGATATTCATAGAGAGGTAACTATGGTAACAACCCAGGGCTTTGGGAGCAGTGCCGTCCACCCATGCAAGGGTACTTCTGTTCACTTACAAGCTAGTTGGTTTCTACAAAGCTGCTTTGTGAATCCTTAGGTTTTTTTATTTTTATTTTTATTTTTTGTTTGTTTTTTTGAGACAGGGTTTCTCTGTGTAGCCCTGGCTGTTCTGTAACTCACTCTGTATACCAGGCTGGCCTCACACTCAGAAATCTGCCTGCCTCTGCTTCCCAAGTGCTGGGATTAAAGATGTGTGCCACCACTGTCCAGCTTCTCCAACCCACAATTGCCCTCTTTCTTCCCCAGTCCACCTATATCTGTTTACACCTTTACCCTGTGTATCTCCCATCTCCTTTTATGGATCTGTGTTGTACTATTCCATGTAACTGAGTTTCGTCTTGGAGTTTTAAACAGCTTTTCCATGCTCCCTTCATTTTCATTAAGCCTTCCACTGACGTTTCACTTCCCATTTTCTGCCTTCTCTGTGCTTGTACGTCCAGTTTCCTTTTTAAGGTAGGACCACAGGTTTACATGTTCGATGGTTAGATTGGACACAGAAGTAGATCATAGGTTGGGTGGTGAGGCTCACATGTAAAAGACTGTAGCAGCAGAAAAGTGATGCTATCAAATTGAGGCTGGGTTAGGTAGTGGGGATGGGTGGGAGGGGCTTACAAACACCCAGTAGAACTTCTGGGGAAGAGGCAGGTAGCTGGAGTTCCTGATTGAGCTTAATCTCCATGAATGAGCTTCCCCAGTGAGCTCAAACAACAGATGAGGATTTACCAGTATAACTTATGTTGTAATCCATATACTCCCCCTCGTCCGCTTCAAGCATCTTTATGTGTTCATGTCCTGAGATTTCTCAACCATTTAGCCTTGATGTAGGTCAGTCTTTACCAATGGTCTGGGTAGACATGCCCTTTTAATGAGGAAACTGTTTTAGTTCTGGGGATGTTACTTGGATTGTCTCCTTAAGGGCTTCTTTCTCCTTTTCCTCTGTTCTTAATTTTGGGAATTGCTATTGACTGTTACTTCTGAGCTGGTCTTTCAAATGTCCCAGCCCCTTCCCTAGTGTTTGTGTTTCAGCTGTTTTCAAGAGATTCCCCCCTCTCCATTTAATATGACAACTATTGAATTTATGCTTTTAAAGACCTTTTAGATTCTTACATGGTTCTTTCCTATACATATAAAATCATATATAATAGATATATAAGACATAGACTTTTCTATATTTGGGAGATGGCTCAGTCAGTAAAGAGCTTACCTTGTGTTGTAGTTAGGATTTTCAATGCTGTGAAGAGACACCATGACAAAGGCAACTCTTAAAAAGAAGACTATTTAGTTGGGGTTGGCTTACAGTTTCAGAGGTTCAGTCCATTGTCATCATGACAGGAAGCATGGCAGTGTACAGGCAGACATGGTGCTGGAGGAGCTGAGAGTTCTACATCTTGATCTACAGACAACAAGGCAGAGACTGACTTACACTGGGCAGAGCTTGAGCATATATAATACCTCAAAGTCTGCTTCTACAGTGACGTGTTTACTCCAACAAGGCCACATCTCCTAATAGTGCCACTTCCAATGGGAGCCAAACCTATTTAGACCACCATACTTTGTAAACAAAGAGGCCTGAGTTGATCCCCAGAACCACATTACCACATTTAAAAAGTTGGATGTTGATTTAGAGGAACTAAATGAATAAAACTTATAAAATAGAATCTATCTATCTATCTATCTATCTATCTACCTACCTACCTACCTACCTACCTACCTACCTACCTACCTACCTACCTACCTATGTACCTACTTACCTAGCTATCATCCATCTATCTAGTCCAACAATGGCTGTCTACCAGTGAAAGGTCCAAGAATCCAGTAGTTGTTCAGACTTCAAAGCTGGATGTCTCGAAAGTCTTCAGTAGATGCCAGATTTTGAAGAATTTGGCTCTAATGCCAGCAAAGGAATGAACTTGCCAGTGAGAGTGAGAGCAAGCAGGTGGAGAGAGCAAGATTCTTCCTTCCACGTCCTTTATATTGGCTGCCAGCAGAAGGTGTGGCACAGATTAAAGGGGGATCTTCCCACCTCAAAAAAAATCCAGATTAAAATTATCTTCCCACTGTAGGTGATCTAGATTTAAAGTGTGTCTTCCCATGTCAAATGGTTTAATTAAGAAAAAAAAATCCCTCACAGGTCTGCCCAGCCACTTGGGTTTTAATTAATTCCAGATGTAGTCAAGTTTATAACCACGAGTAGTCACCACAGCTGTGGAGGTGCATAAGCTTAATCTAGTGAAGATCCCTCAGGTCTCTCTGGCCAGCTACTGTAGCTCATGTGGTGGTGAGTTCCAGACCAGTGAGAGACTGTGTCTTAAAATAAGGCAGGGATCTTCAGTAGTCTACATGTGAGCGTGTATACATGTCTATATGCCCACATGTACACATATACCTACACACACATGAACATATATACATTTAGATGTTCCTTAGTATATAATGGGCTTATGTATCAATAAGCCCACCGTGTAGCCCGCGCAGTCGTCTCGCCAGCAAGAAGACACGCGGACACTAGGTTCCTTCTGCAGCAACGTTTATTTGTCTCCATCCATAGGAAAAAGAGTCAAGCCCAAAATCCGCACTGCTTATATAGACCACAGTGCGGTGTATCTGCCCACAGCATGGTGTGTCTGCTCATGATTGGCTGTTCGCTCATTACCCTACGTAACGCCCCGGGATGGGCTGTGACATGGTGTCCTTTTCACTCCATGCACATGCGCAAACAGTTGTCCACTAGGAGTTAACAGCGGAAGTAGGTGCCATCCTGCCATGGCGAATGTCTCTCAAGATTCACGGCTCCCCACACCACTGTAAATTGAAAATATCCTGAGTCAAAAGTATTTCTGATCTACTTTGCCTACCAAACATCATAGCTCAGCCAGTGTGTCACTGTCAATTAACAAGGCCAACTGGGAACTGTCTTACTGTTGCCATTCAGGATGCCAAGGCAGAATCTTACTCTACATAACTAATCCTGGGATAGCCTAAACGTTTTCTGCTCAACACATGTTGGTATCACACCATTGTAAAGCCCGAAAGCTATTAAGTCAAACAATCATATGTTGGGAATTCCCTATATCTGTTATATGCATATACATGTGTGGGCACACATATATGTATAACAACTTGTTCTTGTTTTGTAAATACAGTTTTTTTCTCAAAGTATTATGATGATGATTATTACATTTAAAAAATATTTATGTATTTTTATTCTATGGGTTTTGCCTATGTCTGTGTGTCCTGTGCATGCAGTGCCCAGGGTACCAGAAAGAAGGTATCTGACCTGGGACTTGAGGTACAGATGATTGTCAGCTGTCATGTGGGTGCTGGAACCCTATGTCCTCTGGAAGAGCAGTCAGTGCTCTTAACTGCTGAGCCATTCCTCCGGCTGCTGGTTATTGTTTTACAACTATTCTTATTTATTATTATTGTATGTGATGTGTATATGGGAATGAGTGCTGGTGTGCGCCACAGAGTGTGTGGAGGTCGGAGGTCAGCCTCCAGGAGCCAGCAGCTCTCCTCTTCTACCCTGTTGAGAAGGGTTGGGGAGTTAGCTCAGTGGTAGGTCCTGGGTTCAGTCCTCAGCTCTGGAAAAAAAAGACAAATTAACAACAACAACAACAAAAAAAAACTAACCAACCAAACAAAAAAAACCAAGGTAACTGAGAAGGTCTCCTTGTGTCTGCTGTGCTGTGCATGCCAGGTGATCAGGTCTTCGAGCATTTAGGTAATTCTCCCATCTTTGCCTCCCATCTCCTTCCTGAGTGTTGGCATTACGGAAGCAGTTCACTACATCTGGATCTTTTTACACAGGTTCTAGGGTCTGAACTCAGGCCACCACGCAGGCACTTTACTGGCTGAGGCATCTCTCTGGCCCACTATTTTTTTCTCTCCTGTATAGTTGTTTCTCCTAAATTGCTTTCTTTTAATGTAATACTCTCCGTGGCTGTGAGGGCCTCTGTGCTTGACTCCTTGTGGTTAAGTCTTGGCTTGTCACCATGGAGTGACCTGGCTTGGCCATGTGTTGGGAATCCAGATGAGGGCATCTTCTCTGTGTCTTTTTCCCATGCGCTATTTAGAGTCCGTCAAGTGTGTTTTCTCAAACCGTTCACCATAAAGTGTTATTGTACTTTTATTAGGGTCTGGGGAGTGTGCAGTGTTAGATGTGCCTTTCCCATCTGCTGCTTGGTTTTTCTTCTTCCTGGCAGTCCACACATACACTTCCTGTAACTTCTCTCTTACCCCAAAGTTAGTCTCCTAATTCTCATATTTATATGCCTCTGAAATTGAGAGGTGTGGTCTTTCAAAGCATGGGTTAATGTCATCAGAGAGGCTTCATCATGCAGCAGCTGATGGAAACAGATGCAGAGACCCAGAGCCAAACACTAGATGGAGCTTAGGGAGTCCTGAGGAGGAGGACTGAAGGAGCCAGAAGGATCAAGCACACCACAAGAAACCTACAGAACCAACTAACCTGGACCCATAGGGCTCACAGAGACTGAACCACCAACCAGGGAGCATGCATGGGACTGATGTAATGGACTAGGCCCTTTGCACCGATGTAAAAGTTATGCAGCTTGGTCTTCATGTGGAACTCTTAACAGTGCAAGCAGGGCTGTCTCTGACTCTGTTGCCTGCCGCTGGACCCTTTCCCACTACTGGGTTACCTTCTCCTCAATAGGAGATGTGCCTAGGCTTACTGCAGCTTGATATACCAAGGCTGGTTGATCTCCATGGGAGGCATGCCCTTTTCTGAAGAGAAATGGAGAAGGAGGGGAGTGGAGAAGAGGGGAGGCCTGGGAAGTGGGGGGAACTGCAGTCAGGGTGTAAAATAAATAAATTAATCTTAAAAAAGGTTGGGTTAAAATGTCAAAGCAACGTGAAATAGCAACCAGATAACCAAACTAAATAATCCTTGGTGTTTGTGAAATAATTTATACAAGACAGCCTGGGACTCTGTGCCATGTGGTGCTGTACAATGCCTAAGATGTAGGACAGAATGACATGTTTCTATGTGGAAATGACTTTGCATCTACTGTGAGGACCAATGGAATCCTCAGGTGCTCCCAGCTCCACGGAGAATCTCTGTGAACTGGAGATGAGAAAGCCATTGGCTCAGATGAACAGAGACCTGAATACTGTAAGATGCACCACATGTGGGATGCGGTTTTCCAGATGGCGAATGACTCTTAGTAAAGTTCTAAACAATAACACAGCAATGAAATGAATGACTTTTCAACTTACATAGTTAACTTTCCAGCACACTCTGTGTGTAGTAAAGCCATGCAAACATATTATAAATTACGCTTTCTGAGTGGAATTACTTTTGGATTTAGACCGTTGCACCTGTCTGAATGAGTCCTGTGTGGTGGGTAAGCCATCTTTTGGCCTCATGCTTGATGAGACATATTACTGTCCTGGCCTTTGGCTGCTATATGCTTGTAGTACCTCCTAGACTTTGGGGCCATGAAAAAAGCTGCATTGAAATTGCAGTTACTCCAACAATGGGGAATTCTTCCAGCAAGACTTTCTGTTACTCTAACAAGTACCCTAGCAAGGAAGCTCTTGGTGCCCTGGCTGGCTCCCTGTGGAGAGGGGATTCCAAGGTCCTTTGAGGAGACTGTGTTCTCAGAGAGGCAGCTAATGATAAGCTGTGCTTGAGGAGTGGCCAGACATTAGTCACCTCTAACAAAGAATTAAAATGTGGTCTGGCTTTGCTTTTCAAAAGTCTTGGGTGTGGGAGGGGTAGTTGGAAGGAGGAGGAAAAGTGGACATAAATATGATTATTGTTAAAATGTGGTAACGAATCTGTGTCTTTTTGTTTTATTTTTGTTTTTTTGAAGGTGCAGATGCAAGACTTTACTTCACATTTAATATTTTAAAAAAACTACAGGGTTTTTACATTATCATTAAAATATGTCTCCACGAACAGAGCACATTAAAACACTGTGTAATGCAATATAAACAGACCAAATGGGAGTGAATACAAGTACATTTCATTAAAGTTACTCATATATGACTTTTTTTTTTTTTAAAAAAAAGAGAATTAACAATGTAAAGAAAAGAATGTTTGCACTTAGTTTTAAATTAAAAGCCCTCCTGGTGTTCTCTTCAGGGACTTAACTGGTGAAAAGACAATAAGATGAGGTCGCCTCCAAAGGAGAACTGTCTGCCAGGATCTCCTGTATGGTCTCTTCGGGAGTGCAGGGGCTGGTGAGCTGAGGCCTGGTTGATAGGGTCACCTCAGCTGCTTCTTGTGAGGAGTTCCTCTGTGAGAAGGTATTTGTCTCAGGGTTGCTCATCAGCACATCCTGGGAGGTGACTGCAGAACCCACAGCTGAGATTGCTTTTTTTTGGCTAGTATTAGCATCAGCAAGCCAGGCGAATTCATCATTTCAATAGAGAAGCAATCCATCTTGACATTTATTTTATTTACATCCTGCATATCTACCGCAGCATGCATAGCAGGAAACATAGTCTCTGCTGATGGTAGTTTCCCAGTATCAAGAGATCATTTGTTGTGCTCTCTGTGTGAGTTTCTTCAATTGTCCTCAAGTGGGTGGATCTGTCCTTATGGTGGATGACAATTCAGGAGGAGCTGAAGATGCCTGCTTTGAGCCCAATGCTGAAGCGCCAGCTGCCACAGACCACCCCAGCCGAGTATGGGGGTCCCTGGGGTGTGGGTTCTCTGGGCCTCAGGTCCGTGATCAGGTTTTTAGGCCTGTCACACAGACACAACCGAAGTAGACGAGTTCTATGTGACAAATCTGCCCGGTGTATGGAAAAGCCTTTTCTGGCTCAGCTTTCACACCCCTCTGGTCTGTGATGAGAAAGCCGAGCACAGCAGGTCTGTAGAGGACCATTTTGAACACTCCATGTTTGGCTTTCTCTCGCTGTTCTTTCAGTTTTTGAAGCTGCTTTTCTTCTTTGTATTTCTGGAGCAGCTGCTTCTGTTGCTCACTCAGAACCATTTTCACTAGCCTTGTTTTGGAGCTGGCCTCTTCTGGAGTGAGGTCTTACGATGTCTCGTGTATATTACCAGGGTCTCTTCCCTTCCAGTGGAATGTTAACATCCTTCAAACCGAAGTATCTGTTTCGCTCATACACACTGTGACTGTTTTCCTTCTGAAACAGTGGCTTTCTGTGAGCCAAGTTGGTTCTAATCATTTCAGTGCTTGAATCTTTCTGAAGCTGACTGGCAAAAATGTGACACTGGCATCTTCAAAGTCAGAAAAAGCCAGATACAGTTGGAAGGACTGTCTGTGGATCCAGCCGGAGCAAGTGTCGGAGAAAAGGAGCAGAAGACGAGATTTGCTGACTAACTGCCCCAGGGTTAGTCCTTTTGGCTTGGTTTTACAATCTCTCTCAGTTTTTCTGTGTTTGGAATTGTTCACAGAAAACATTTTGGAGATGTGCAGACCTGTGCCTGCTGGCAGGGGTGGTAGAGGAGGCATATTAAAGCAGATACTGCTGTAGAATTGCAGAAGTACCAGGAAGGCCTCTAAATGCTTTTCCATGTCACAATGATTGCAAGGCAGTGTGCAGTTGAGGGCTGAAGTGAACAGCTCATTAAGGGCACTGGGCACTCTCTCCCAGTACCTGATAGTTCTCTAGATTCCCCCAAAACAGATTTCCCGCCTCCTACAATATCACATCATCCCTCCTGAGGAATTATTTCATCACCAAGTTCCCCATAATTTATTTTAAAAAAAAGAGAGAATCAGAGTTAAAATCAGCCTTTAAAGAAGGGAGGTGGGGTTGGTGCAGGAGGATGTGAGATTCACAGCAGCTTAGCTGTTTGTCTCAATTCCCTGTGCATGCCCCAGGGCAGCTGTCGCCACAGCAGGGGTGGGAAGTGGATTATTGGAGCTTCTGCTGCCGTGAAGATGGATGGCTTCTAAGTGGGACCTCTTCTCCTTGCAGTGACCAGGCGTGATATTGAGCAAAATAATGGTCGTAGTGAACATCGCCAGGCCCCTAATGAGAAGCTGTTGACAGAAAAATTGCTCTAACATTCATCAAAAAGCCAATAAATGCCAAGGAAGGGAGTGGAAATGTAGTAGCTCATAAATTCCTTCTCAAGGGGACTCTGGAGGGAGCAGGGACAACACACCTGTTCTGCCTTCTCAGAGCCACTGAACCTACCCCCAGAAGGACTGTAACATTAGTGGTGGCTTCCCTGGGAGGTTTTCATTTATTTGTTTTTGAGGGGAGATTATCAACAAGGAAGCCACTCCAGCCTCTGGTCAGAGGATTCTGTATTGGGTGTCATCAGAGGCTAGATCTCTATGATAGTCATGTAGAGGTCTCTGTGTGATTGCTCAGTTTGAAAGCTTTATAGGGATAATGTACTTTGCTCAGTAACGAGCTGAATGGATTATTCTGTGTTTCTCCGTTCATTCTCATTGCCTACAAGACTCACTTTATAGCTAGCTTCATGGAATCATGCCTTCTGTGTTGAAAACCGTCTTTTTGTTTCTGTGTGGGTTTGTTTGTTTGTTTTGCCAAAAAGGGGTTGTTTATTGATTGCCAAGTATGACTTTGCTTCTTGACTTACATCGACTCCTGATGGCTATATTGAATGAGGGACATGTGTATGTGTGATGCGGGAGGGGGGGATTCTTTGGAAAGTAATCACAGACAACACATGTGAGGGCTTGGTTTCAGAGAAGGAGGGTAGGGCTGGGCCAGTCAATGTCACAGAAACAAACATGTCTCATGTAGGCTCAGGGATGGATGGCTGAGGATCTGGACAGGGACTGTGGGCAGGCATGAGATTTCATTTGGGGGAGTCATGATTTCAATGTGAAATGGCCCCATAGGCTCATGTGTTTGGACACTTGATTCCCAGATGTATCTCTGTTTGGGAGGTTGTGGAACCTTTAGGAGGTAGAGCCTTGATGGAGGAGGGTCACTGGGGTAAGCCTTGGGTTATTTTTCAGTTGGTCTCACTTCCTGGGACTGATTACCTCAGGGTTCTGCCATCATATGTCCCCTGCTATAGTATGCTTCTTTGAACTGTAAGATAAAAAAGGTCCTTCCTTTTTAAAGTTGTTTCTTTTCAGATATTTTCTCACAGCAGCCAGAAAAGTGACTTAGAGAGGAGCTGCTAAAAACATTCTGTGTGGAGGGTTGAACCCTGTGATTCTGCTCACACTCCACCCACTTTCAACCCTTGGATTTTTGAGGCAAGGTCTCCTAGTATGCATCAGGGTGGGCCTGAGACTGTTATTCAGCCCAAGTTGGCCTTAAGCTTATGACCGGCATGCCTTAGCTTCTCAAGGGCTAGGGCTATAGATGGTGTCATGCCTGGATTATACATCCTTCTCATTTATAAATTATGAAGCCACAAACCTCCTGTTTGCTGTGTTGAGAAAAAGCATCCCTTCTCTCAGAGCTGGAATTCTTTGTAAGCTGTCAATCAAATGTCTGACAGGGAAGGCGCATATAGACAAATTTTTAGCGCCAACAGACCCTGTGACAAACACCTCAGAGGATGACTGAAAGATGCATAAGATATTACTAAGCGGAGTGTTTTGAAAATTCTAGCAGGATCATAGGATCAGAGGTGAGGAGGACACAACATCTGTCACAAAATCAGGAGTAACTGGGACCAGTGGGTCCCAGGCATGTAGGAACTATGCCAACCCAGTGGGACGAGTTCCTTCCGGTCTGACTGGGCCAGTGCCCTGAGCAGACCTTGGGTGCAAATTCTGCATCGAGTCCCATAATACCCAGAGGAAGCTTTACTCCCAGGTACTCTAACAGGCCCAGGATCACAGGATCCCAGAATCACAGGATCACAGAGACAGCTTGACTCTGAGGAGTTCTGACACAACCAGGATCACAGGAAGGACAGGCTCCAGTCAGATATTGCCAGGGCAGGTAGCACTAGAGATGCAGGAGGCAAACATAAGAAAATAAGCAACAGAAACCAAGGTTACTTGGCATCATCAGAACCATAGCAAGTCCTGGACATACCACCACACTGGAAAAGCAAGGTTCAGATCTAAAATCACTTCTCATGATGATGATAAGGGACTTTAAGATAGACATAAATAACTCCCTCAAAGAAATACAGGAGAACACAGGTAAACAACTAGAAGCCCATCAAGAGGAAACACAAAAAAATCCCTTAAACTACAGGAAAACACAATCAAACAGGCAAAGGAAATGAACAAAACCACCCAGGATCTAAAAATGGAAATAGAAATAATAAAGAAATCACAAAGGGAGACAACTCTGGAGTTAGAAAACATAGGAAAGAAATCAGGAGTCATAGATGCAAGCATCACCAACAGAATACAAGAGATAGAAGAGAGAGTCTCAGGGGCAGAAGACACCATAGAAAACATTGACACAACAGTCAAAAAAAAAAAATGCAAAGAGCAAAAAGCTCCTAACCCAAAACATCCAGGAAATCCAGGATGGAATGAGAAGACCAAATCTAAGGATAATAAGTATAGAAGAGAGTGAAGACTCCCAACTTAAAGGGCCAGCAAATATCTTCAACAAAATTATAGAAGAAAACTTCCCTAACTTAAAGAAAGAGATGCCCACGAACATCCAAGAAGCCTACAGAACTCCAAATAGACTGGACCAGAAAAATTCCTCCCGTCACATAATAATAAAAACACCAAATGTACTAAACAAAGAATTTTTTTAACTTATTTATTTTATGCATGTGAATACACTATCATTCTCTTCAGACACATCAGAAGAGGGCATCAGGTACCATTGTAGATGATTGCAAGCCACCATGTGGTTGCTGGGATTTGAACTCGGGACCTTTGGAAGAACAGTCAGTGCTCTTAATCACTGAGCCATCTCTCCAGTCCCCTAAACAAAGAATTTTAAAAGCAGTAAGGGAAAAAGGTCAAGCAACATATAAAGGCAGGCCTATCAGAATTACACCAGACTACTTACCAGAGACTATGAAAGCTAGAAGATCCTGGGCAGATGTCATACAGACCCTAAGAGAACACAAATGCCAGCCCAGGCTACTATACCCAGAAAACCTCTCAATTACCATAGATGGAAAAAAACAAGATATTCCATGACAAAACCAAATTTACACAATCTTTCCACAAATCCAGCCCTACAAAGGATAATAGATGGAAAACACCAACATAAGGAGCAAAACTACACCCTAGAAGAAGCAAGAAAATACTCTTTCAACAAACCCACACAAACATAATTCCACCTTTTACAGCAAAAACAACTGGAAGTAACAATTACTTTTTCTTAATATCTCTTAATATGAAAGTTAATATTACCAACATATCATAATTGATTGAAATTCAAAAATATGAGGAATTCTAAATTTGTTGACTATCATCTGGTGGTCTCTCTAATTTGGGAATTGGAGAAATAGGTCCAATATTGTACAATCCATATATACTTTCTGCTTGTTTGTATGTGACAGTGTCTTGCTGTGTACCACATAGTGGTCTTGAAATCATGCTTCCCCTATCTCAGCCTGTCTATTAGTAGGATTGTTTATTTGATATTTTTATACTATACTATGGTTTTCAGAACAGCTTACATATT
>NW_022196913.1:3282934-3326942 GCF_008632895.1 Mastomys coucha
CATAAAGTCATTCACCAACTGTTTCAATGAACAATGGTTCTGCTTGGAGGGTGGCACAGACATTAGGCATGGGTAAGAATCTGGTTCATTGCCTGTGATAATTTGGAAAAGCATTCATCTCAGAGAAAGAGTAACTTATAAAGTCGTTGTCTTCAAACTTGATACAAGAGTTACAAACCTCAAGCAAAGCATTCAGTCTCACTTTGTTGTTCTCATTCCTATAAACCACCTCCCAAGTTAATTGTCTATGTCTCCCTTGGGTATATAAATACTTTTGAAATATATAAGCTGTTCTGAAAACCATAGTATAGTGTAAAAACATGAAATAAACAATACTACTAATAGAGAGGCTGAGATAGGAGAAGCAAGATTTCAAGACCCTTAAGTTGTACACAGCAAGACACTGTCACAAACAAGCTGAAAGTATATATAGATTGTACAAAATTGTACTATTTCTCCAATTACCAAGTTAGAGAGAGACCATTGGATGACAATCAACAAATTTCTAATTCCTCATATTTTTGGATTTCAATTAATTAAGATATGTTGGTAATATTAATTTTCATATTAAGATATTAAAAAAAGGTAATTGTCACTTCCTGTTGTTTTTGTTGTAAGAGGTGGAATTAGATTTGTGAGGATTTGTTGAAAGATTACTTTCTTGCTTCTTCTAGGGTGTAGCTTTGCTCCTTATGTTGATTTTTCCATCTATAATCCTTTGTAGGGCTCGATTTGTGGAAAGATTGTGTAAATTTGGTTTTGTTATGGAATATCTTGTTTTCTCTATCTATGGTAATTGAGAGTTTTGCTGGGTATAGTAGCCTGGGCTGGCATTTGTATTCTTGTAGGGTCTGTATGACATCTGCCCAGGATCTTCTAGCTTTCATAGTCTCTGGTGAGAAGTCTGGTGTAATTCTGATAGGCCTGCCTTCATGTTTCTTGCCTTTTTTCCCTTACTGCTTTTAAAATTCTTTCCTTGTTTAGTACATTTGGTGTTTTGATTATTATATGACGGGAGGAATTTCTTTTCTGGTCCAGTCTATTTGGAGTTCTGTAGGCTTTGTGTATGTTCATGGGCATCTCTTTCTTTAGGTTAGGCAAGTTTTCTTCTATAATTTTGTTGAAGATATTTACTGGCCCATTACATTGGGAGTCTTCACTCTCTTTTATACCTATCATCCTTAGGTTTGGTCTTCTCATTGCGTCCTGGATTTCCTGGATGTTTTGGGTTAGGAGCTTTTTGCTTTTTGCATTTTCTTTGACTGTTGTGTCAATGTTTTCTATGGTGTCTTCTGCCCCTGAGATTCTCTCTTCTATCTCTTGTATTCTGTTGGTGATGCTTGCAACCATGGCTCCTGATTTCTTTCCTAGGTTTTGTATCTCCAGGGTTGTGTCTCTTTCTGATTTCTTTATTGTTTCTATTTTTTAGATTCTGGATGGTTTTGCTCATTTCCTTCACCTGTTTGATTGTGTTTTCCTGTAGTTCTTTAAGGGATTTTTGTGTTTCCTCTTTAAGAGCTTCTAGCTGTTTACCTGTGTTCTCCTGTATTTCTTTGAGGGTGCTATTTATGTCTTTCTTAAAGTCCTGTATCATCATCATGAGAAGTGATTTTAGATCTGAATCTTGCTTTTCTGGTGTGATGGTATGTCCAGGACTTGCTATGGTGGGAGAATTGGGTTCTGATGATGCCAAGTAACCTTGTTTTCTGTTGCTTATTTTCTTATGCTTTCCTCTTGCCATCTGGTTATCTCTAGTGCTACCTGCCCTTGCTAAATCTGACTGGAGCCTGACCTTCCTGTGATCCTGGCTGTGTCAGAACTCCTCAGAGTCAAGCTGTCTCTGTGATCCTGTGATTCTGGGATCCTGTGACCCTGGGCTTGTTAAAGCACCTGGGAGTGCAGCAGCTTCCTCTGGTTATTGTGGGACTGGCTGCGGAGCCTGGGCCCAAGGTCTGCTCAGGACACCAGCCCAGAGAGACTTGAAGGAACCCGAGCCACTCTGCTGGCAGAGTTCCTGTGTGCCCAGTCCCACTGGTCCCAGTTACTCCCAGTGTTGGGACAGATGTTGGGTCCTCCTCACCTCTGATCCTGAGAGTGTCAGAGCGCCTGGGAGTGGATCTTCCTCTGGGTGTTGTAGTACTGGCTGCATAGCTTGCGCCCAAGGTCCACTCAGGACACCAACCCAGCGAGACGAATGCTTTTCAAAATCATCACAGCCAATGAACCAGATTCTCACCCTCACCTAATGTCTGTGCCACCCTCCAAGCAGAACCATTGTTCATTGAAACAGTTGATGAATGACTTCATAGATAGACCATCTTAATATACACACCATTTCTTAAGAGAGTGTAACCTGTTCTCTGTGGGCTAAGAATATGACAATTACTCAAGTCAAATAGATTTGACCATAGCAGGAAATCTGTATCCAAACATCATGCCTACAATTCATTTCTTGGCATAGTGGAACTATCAACTCTCAGCTTAGCTACAAAGGAGGTAAAATCCTTTGGTGATGGGAGGGTTACTGAAGTACAGCCTTATTACAATGAACTCCAATGTCTAAAAATTGTTTTTATTTTGGGCTTGTACCACAGTAAGAACCAAGATTTTAAGCTCTACTAAAAACAAAACAAACAACCAAAAAGGCTATATCTATTTATGTTCATTAAAAAAACTAGTAGTGATGTATTTTAAAATATACAGTTAATATGTTTGGAATTATTTAAAATTTATATTAAAAACATGTATTTTCAGTATTGCTGTAGACAAGCATCTACGTAAGACTGTTCAATTGACTGTTGTTTTATATCAAACAACTTTTATAATATTTGTTTTTATTTTTACAATACATTATAAATTTCAAAGAATATGACAAAATAAAAAAAAAGGTTTTGCACGTATTGAAGGCAGGGTCTCTGGGAGGAGTTGTGATGTATTTCTGTTTACTTAAAATATGTTTTTAAATCTTAACAAATTCAGACAAATTGAAATTATGTATCTATCTTTTCTCATCATAATTCAATAAAACAAATTAATTTAAAAAAAAGAAGAAAATTCTAGCTACCTGTTATCTCTTTTGTCCTGATGGTTTGCTTGTATCCAGATAGATGATGTAAGTTTCATTAGGTAGATCCCTTGTCCTAAAAGCCCGAGGGCTCCTTGGAGCAGTGGACAAGCAGCTTGCTGTTAGAATGCAGCTCAATGGAAATTTGGAGTGCAAGATTGCACATAGCATTGATTGGTGTTTCACCAAATTATAAATTTAAAATGAATTTCTACAAACCATTAATAAAAAAGGTTAGAATTTCTGTATTTTCAGTCCATTTCTCAATTAGGAATCTTACATGACTCCTTGCTGCTTAGCACGAATAGTTTAAACTCCATAGCTTTTTACTCTGGGAATCTGACTCTGACCTAACACACACACACACACACACACACACACACACACACTCACACATTCACTCACACATTCACTCTCACACTCACATACATTCACACACTCACACACACATACATACACAGACATTCACAAACACACTGACATAGACATTCACACATACTCACACACACTCATGCGCACACATCTACACACTCATACCCACTCACACCCACACACTCACACCCACATACTCACACCTACTCACACCCACTCTCATACACTCATACTCACACACACTCACACCCACACCCACTCACACCCACTCTCATCACACAAACACACACACACACACACACACACCATGGCCTCCTTTAGAAGATATCACACACCTAAGCTCCAGTGATCCTTCATATCTCTGCTGCCTTTACCCTTGGTGCACATCTCCCTGGTCCATACTTACTCATGCTGACAGCCTTCTTCATGAAACTTCTGGCTCTCTAGACGGAGGAAACACCAACTCCTCTGGCCTCAGCACACAGGTACATCTGCATCCGAGGGCATCTACCTTGGGTTCCTTAGTTATTTGGGGTTTTGTTATCCCGTTCAGAAACATGTAATGGAGAATGCTTTACTATGAATGTTCAGAAGATTCGATTCACAATGACTTCAACAACATAGAAAAAGACACAGAGACACAGGGCAATGAGGTCACATGCAGATTCTAAACTCATTCTGCTATATTCACTGGGGAAGATTTTACATCTTTCAGTTGTCCTCTGTGCAAGATGTTCATAGCCAGAACTTGAGAGAAATGACAGTACGTCTGCGGAGGACAGACCCGTGCTCCCAAGCTCCTATAAGCATCCCTCAAGCAATGTCCTCCCTGTGACCTGTTGCTAACTGATAGAATACAGCAAAGGTGACAGGATAGATGTGATTTCATGCGTGTCTCATGTAGCCTCCATCTTGCTAGAAAACTCTTCAATGTAGCAAGCTTCCACAATGCAAATCACCATCTGTAGAGAGCCATACATGGTCAACACCCAGCAAGAAACAGACCCTCAGTGTGGTAGATTTTTTTTTTTGAGATAGGGTTTCTCTGTGTAGCCCTGGCTGTCCTGAAACTCACTTTGTAGACCAGGCTGGCCTCAAAGTCAGAGATCCATCTGCCTTGTCCTTGCAAGTGCAGAGATCATAGGTGTTCACCACCACACCCAGTTAGTATTTAAGGAACTAAATGTCACCCACAGTCATAGGAAATTGGAAAAGATCCCTTCCTTTTTCAAACCTCAAATGAGACTGAGCCGTGGCTAAGTTCTCTCTATGTGTATGTACATGTGGATATGAATGCATATGTGTATGGTCTACATGTGGAGGTCAGAGAACAGCTTTAGAGCTGGTCTCAGACACCTTCCACCTCTTTTGTTTGAGACAGGATCTCTCTGTTGGGGTTATCTTGTATGTTATATAACCAATGTGCTATAAAGAATGCTTCCCGTTAATTCCTGTTTGGTCAATAAATGTCTGGGACTGGGTAGAGAAGATAGGAAGGCAGAACTTAAAATTGAATAAGGACTCTTGAGAGAGGACACAGGGAAGAGAGGAGAGAGGGAGAGAGAGAGAGAGAGATCGCCACTCAAGGGAAATTCACCCAGAGGACAGGCTGATGGAGTGGAAGCAGCGAGGGAAACATTAGATTGGCACGTGACTGACATTTGTGTGGGTTTAAACAGGTGAAAGGATTAGAATAGATCAGAACCTGCCCAACAGTGCCCACAGCGTACTAATAAATCGTAGTGTCTCTGTGTTGTTTACTTAAGAACTATACAGGCAAAAGTGGGGTAGAAACCCCCAATAGGTATTTAGGAGTAAAAAAGGATGTAGCTACCCCTCAGATAAGTAATTTATTTCAATCTCTTTCTCACTGGCCTGAACCATTGCTAGCCGGCCCTCAAACTTCCGAGATCTCTTCTGCGTCCCCTCTCAGCTAGTTAATGTGGGATTGCAAATGTGTAACACTGTGCCCTGTGTTTATTTATTTATTTTTAATGTAGCATCAGGGGATCTGAACTCAGGTCCTCCCATTTCTTTTGCTTGTTTGGTTTTGTTTCTTATTTTTTGAGACAGAGTCTCTCTATGTCTTCCTGGCCGTCTTGGAATTCACTATGAAGAAGACTGGCCTTGAACTTAAGGCACTTCTCCTGCTGCTGCTTCACAAGTGCTAGGATTTAATGTGTATATTAATATGCATGGTGGTTTTCACACTTGTACAGCTTGGCTTGGCCAAGTGAGCTATCTCCCTACTCTCTCAGTTAGCACATACATCTTTATGAGACAAGGGGAAGACAGAAGTCATTTTGGGTCAAGGTTTACATGAATGCAAGAAGAAATCTTAGCTATCTTGACCCTTTGCCACCAACCACCTGTTTTCTCAAATCTCTCTGAAGAATGTTGCATCACTAGAAGCTTAAGTGTTTGGAGACTAAAGTACAAATTAGTTCTGCTTTGTCAAAACAAGCCCAAGCTCCCTAAGTCTGATTTCATCCAAGTGGAATGGCGCCACTCACACATGTCAACTTCAATCTAAAGAGAAATACCAATGGACTTCCCTGACTTGAAAAAGAAAATAGCAATTTAATCCATGTATCACTCTCTAAAACTGATTTAGAACACGGGAGCTGAGCATTGCAGAAAACCCATCTGTGTTAAGTTGTTTATGAAACAAAACTATATGTTGGCAATATTTAGCATATAGCAAAGTGACTTTGTAGATCTGTTCTTCCCTAGGCATCATCTAAGTGCCAAGAACTAAAACATGGTAACAATTCACTGTGTAGCCGGAATGGGCTGACATTCTATCCAAAAGGCATAGTGTACCCAGACTGTCTGCCAGCTTTTCATGAGTCTTCATCTGGGACATGAAACAAAAAACTTTGAGGGCTGAGGAGAGAGTTGGGTTGGCAAAGTCTTGCTGTGTAGGCATAATGATCTGCATTTGATCCCCTATACCAATAAAAAGCCAGGCATGGCAGAACATGCTTGTAATCCTAGAGTTTGGGCTCAGAAGGCTGAGACAAGTAGATCTTTAAAGTTTACTGGTTAGCCACTCTTGCCTAATTGACAAGTCCTGGGTCCTAGTGAGAAACTCTGCCTTGAAGCACAAGGTGAATAACTCCTAAAGAACAACACCTAAGGTTGTCCTCTTATCTCTGTACTTGTGCTCATTGTACCATGAACATTCTTGCATGTGTGCGCGCACACACAGTGAGAGAGAGAAAAAATGAATCTTTAAGCCTCAAATGATAAAAGAAGAATCTTTACAAGATGAAAAATTGACATTTTCTTAAATATTCAGAAAATAAGTCGATTTCAATAATAGAGCTTAAGACATCAATATATTTGATTGCCAAGACATCATGACCTTTGATTAAGACACATTTGAAAATCAAACTGTTCAATGCTTTCTTGAAGTGGAAGTTTTTGGATATGTCAGGTGATACAGACTCACGTGGTGTTTTGCTGAGGCAAGACCCATGGAAGGACACATGCTGTTTGGAGAGTGTAACCAGGCTTCAAGGGCCTGGGACTAAGTGCTTACATAGTTAGCTTTGCAATGCTTTGTCTTTGCTGATCTTTACCTCGTTGAGAGAGGTACAACTGAGAACTTCTCCTGGTGTCCTGGCTGCCTGGTCCTTGTCGATCCCACTGACTCATGCTGATTTGGTGGAGGCCTTGCAGTTTCTGCTGGATCATGCCACTGCTGCTACTTTGTGTTTGCTAGCCTGACACAACTGAACTGGACTTCTGGTATCCAGACAAACAGAGACTGAAATCGCCCTAAAAAATACTTTTAAACAAGTCTACATCCCCTTGTCCTATTTACTATCTTCCCCCCCTACTTTTGTACTATGGGCTAGAAGAGGGGGCTGTCAACACATTTGAGAGCCCTTACTAAAAGTAGGTTTAAAAAAATCTAAGTCAGGCTGGAGAGATGGCTCAGCCGGTAAGAGCACTGACTGCTTTTCCGAAGGTCCTGAGTTTAAATCCTAGCAACCACATGGTGGCTCACAAACATCCATAATGAGATTTCTTCTGGTGTGTTTAAAGACAGCTACAGTGTACTTACATATAATAATAAATAACTCTTTAAAAAAATCTAAGTCTATACTTTCTTCTAAATGTAAGTATAAAGCATGGTGGTGAGTATAATCTGATGTTTAGTGGTCTTAGCATCCATGAGGATTTTAAGAGGATCCTGGGCTCCCTTGGGTCTCTCTTCACTGCTTCCAGACCAGTTGCAACTGCCTGTGATTTCATCATGATTACCACATTGCTTCAACTTTTATATTTACTTGTTTGTTTACTTGTTTGTGTGTGCACACACACACATACACTCACATACATTATGGGGGCCAAAGGTCAGCTTGTGGGAGTCTGTTTCTGTAAATTCCAGCATGATGTATTCTAGGGATCAAACTTAGCTGGACAGGTTAGAGGGCAAGTGCACTATTTGCTAAGACATCTTACTTCAACTTTTTAAATGTAGGTATTTCTGGGAGGACTTGACTTGCAGCCTCCTCCCCAGGATAGGCAGTAACAAATTTTAGTGTGTGGTAGAATCATCTGGAAATGCTGTAAAAAATATTTTTGGAGCAAGCAGAAATCAAAATTTTCCCCTCTGTTGGTCTGGTGTGAAGCTTTGACATCTGCTTTTTTACAGCCAAAGCTTTATCTGTAGGTGACCCATGGGCCACACTGGCAACGCTTATCTTAGTGTAATGGGATGCCAGAAAAATGAGAGAGAAGGAAGTGGGCTGAAGGGCTTCTGGGAGCTCAGAGACAGAATCAAGGAGAATGATTGAGTCCAATGGATTTCAGCTTTATATGGGGTCCACTTGGCCACTGACATTTTCAAAGATTGTAGTGTAACCTAAACTCTAATCTCTGAATGGATCTCTGGTTCTCAGAGGGAATCATGTTTTTCCACTGTTTGCCACTTCTCAGAGTCAAGTTCTTAATTTCTGCAATGGTAGAGAAGAAGTTCATTGGTCTTGTAGAATCCAGGATATACAAGCTAGAAGGGCAAGTAGGGGTATTGGTAGAGTAGCCATGATTTCTTCCTTCTCCATACCTATCTTCCCTCCACAGACAGGGCCTTGTTGTATAGCCCAACCTGGCTTGGAATTTTTTTTTTAAGTCAGAAATTACTTGTTTATTTTATTTTTTTGTGTTTTGTCTATTGATTCATTTACATTTTTTTCATTGTAATAAGGCTGTACTTCAATGACCCTCACATCACCAAAGGATTTTACATCCATCATAACTAAGCTGAGAGTTGACAGTTCTGCTGCACCAAGAAATGAATTGTAGGCTCGATTTTTGGATACAGACTTCCTGCTATGGTCAAAGCTATTTGACTTGAGTGAGTGACTTCATTCTAGGCCCACAGAGAACAGGTTTCATTCATTTAAGAAATGGTGTAGACCATTAAGATGGTCTATCCATAAAGTCATTCGCCAACTGTTTCAATGAACAATGGTTCTGCTTGGAGGGTGGCACAGACATCAGGTGAGGGTAAGAATTTGGTTCATTAGCTGTGATAATTTGGAAAAGCATTCATCTCAGAGAAAGAATAACTTATAAAGTCCTCTTCTTCAAACTTGATACAAGAGTTACAAATGTCAAGCAAAGCATTCAGTATCACTTTGTTGTTCTCTTACAACTGGCTTGGAATTTTTAACCCTCTTGCCTTAGTTTCCTGCATGCATGATTTATACACTTGTGCCAGCAGGCCCAGCAGTGGTGGCACATTTATAGGAACGGAAACAGGGTTGACCTCCCTTACACGTGCCCACACAACATGACCAGCATTCAGTCAGTGTTCGTGGTGGCCAAATGGATGCTTCTCCTCAGACCTAATCAGAAAGCAGTGTTCCCCTTGCCCTGCCACTTAATTCTGATCTCTTTGGAGCACATCACAGATCTAGCTGCAGGCTGGGTCTTTGGATATTTTGGGAAGTATATAGTCCAGCAGTTGGGAACATAACCCTTGCATTCATACAGATTCAAAACCACATACTGGCTCATCCAAGGGCATACCTTAACTTTTCTAAGCCTCATACATAGCATAAGAGAGAAGAATGAACTCTACGGCTGCCTGGGATGGCTCTCCCAAAGTCTCTGGACTTTTGTCATGTGGCCTGTTTCTATTTCTCAGGGAAAAAGCCAGCCTTTGAACAATACCTCACTTAGGGCTAGCAGAATAGAATGCCCATTCCTACTGACTTGATAGGCACTGGCTTTTAGGGTGTGGTCTGCTGGGCTCAGCTCAGCTCCCCAGAGGTAAATGGTGTTGAGGGAAAGATAAATATAATAGGCTTTTCAAAACCAGTCATCCTGTGTGGTTATCAGGAAGTTTTCATTCAACATCCTGTTAAAAGGAAACAGATACAAATAAACGGAGAATGTTAGCCTTGGGATAGATTATCTGATGCTGCGGGGGAGGCGGGGGTGTTGGTGACACATTTCTTGCTGGATTATTTTCTGCCCCAGTGACAACTGATATTTATAGCTAGTCGTCAATTGCACATCAGCTTCCAGGCTGGGGAGTTAGCCTCGAGGCCTGAGGAGCTCGTGATCTGAGGGAGCAGTACTCACTCATATGGAATGGAGCATTTCTTTTTCATTTGTCAAATGTGTGAGAAGGCTCTTTGAGCTGAGCCTCTCAGGAGCCTAGATGGTGTCTCCTACCCTCCATCTCTCTTCAGTATGATCCAGTACCCACATGGGTGTAATTTTCTCAGTGTGGGCATCAAGAATGACCAGACAGTGAGTGGCCCATTTCTTTTGGACTAACCACCCTAACAAGTCCTTGCAATCTAACTAGGAATGTCAGTCAGCTGGCCATTGCCTACTAGTAAAATCCCTGCTGGTGTCCTGCTGGTTAACAGACACAGTGTCTCTTGAGAGCTGGAAAAGTCCACTCTCTTGCTTGAAGTGTTGTAGAGTAGGACAACCATCTGTCCTTGAGCTCAGGCTGGGCTCAGACCATCCCTGGAGACAGTTAGGAGCACAGCGAGGCACAGCTTGTATCCCACACGATCAGAGCAATTTCCTGCTGACACAGTTCCAAACTGTGCTCAGCCTCTGGTAATGAATTCAGACTAACATCAGGCAACTGAGCTCCCCAAGAGAGCAAGTATGCGCACTGGGAACTAAACATTTTCCTTTCTGGATTTTGGTCTAATGATCTGGAACATTTCCCATGGGGCAGTGTAGCCAGGGGATGGAAAACTATGGCTGTCGCAGGCAGACATGTTGGGATCCTCTGCACTCCAGTCCCACGGTTTGTCTCGGCCTCAGAGACTCACCTGAGGTAACGATCTCTGTGGTGCCTACTCCTCTGACCCAGCTGAGGGCCTCATGAGAACTTGGCATATTCTGGGGCTGCAGGAGATGGTGGCTCAGATGGTTTCTGCACATGCGGCAATCTTACCATGGACTCCTTGTTACCATCTAAAGCACAGAGAAGGAGACAACTTCCCACCCTAAGAGAAGCCTGTAATAATAATATCAGTGGATTACCATGACACAAGCCACCTTTACCCCAGCAACTAGAGTAAGCACAGGCTAGACCATATGAGTCTCTGTGTTGGTCTCTGTCCTTTGTTCCTTTCTCCTCTCCCTCACCATCCCTCTCTTTCTAGTGCTGGGGAGAAAACCCCAGACCTAATATATTCTAGACTAGTTTTCATGACCAAGCTACATCTTTACCTTTTAATTTTTTGTTTGTTTTGAGATAGAGTCTTGCTATAATCTTTTATTAGATATTTTCTTTATTTACATTTCAAATGATATCCCCTTTCCTTTCCCCTCTGGAAAAAAACAAAAAAAACAAAAAACAAAAACAAACAAAAAAATTCAACTCTGTTCCCTCCCCTCTTCCCCTGCTCACTAACCCACCCTCTCCCACTTCCTGGCCCTGGCATTC
Organism: Mastomys coucha; assembly: GCF_008632895.1. Lineage (NCBI taxonomy): Eukaryota > Metazoa > Chordata > Mammalia > Rodentia > Muridae > Mastomys > Mastomys coucha. The sequence continues at coordinate 3,294,307 of NW_022196913.1, forward strand.
CCCTACACTGGGGCATAGAGCCTTCACAGGACCAAGGGCCTCTCCTCCCATTGATGACCGACTAGGCCATCCTCTGCTACATATGCAGCTGGAGCCACGAGTCCTACTCTTTGGTTGGTAGTTTAGTCTGTGGGAGCTCTGAGGGTACTAGTTAGTTCATATTGTTGTTCATCCTAAGGGGCTGCAAACCCTTCAGCTCCTTGGGTCCTTTCATTGGGGACCCTGTGCGCAGTCCAATGGATGGCTGTGAGCCTCTACTTCTGTATTAGTCAGGCACTGGCAGAACCTCTCAGGAGACAGCAATATCAGGCTCCTGTCAGCCAGCACTTGCTGGCATCCACAAAAGTGTCTGGGTTTGATGATTGTATAGGGGAAGGATCCCTAGGTGGGGCAGTCTCTGGATTGTCCTTCCTTCAGTCTCTGCTCCACACTTTGTCTCTGTAACTCCTTCCCTGGGTATTTTGTTCCCCCTCCTAAGAAGGATCAAAGTATTCACACTTTTGTTTTCCTTTTTCTTGAGTTTCTTGTGGTTTGTGGATTGTATCTTGGGTATTTCCAGCATATAGTCCGATCTTGAAAGTGTGATCCTCCTGCCTCAGATTATGCAGTAGGTGTGATTACAGGGGTGTGCCATCAGGCCTTGTTCTGTTCTACTCTTAGGTGACAAAAGTTGGCTAAAAATCAGGACTGGGGTCTAGCTTAGTGGCAGACTACTTGCCTTGTGTACAAGAGGCTCTGGGTTCAAATCTCACTCAGAAAGAAGGAGGGGGAGGAAGAGATGGATAGATTGATAGATGGATAGGTGGGTAGGTGGATAGATGGACAGATGGATAGGTGGATATTAATTTATGGTCAAGTTTACAGATACAGAAAATTTGAACACTTTTTGGGCTGGATTAGACCAGAAGCCAAAAAATACAACTAGGTTTAAATATGAGTTCAGTCTGGGCTTCTTACCTGAAGCTGAGCACAGTTCTGAAATGTGTCCTGAGGAAGTGACTCTCAATGGGTGGGGCCACTCTGCGTCCTCTTCCTGTTCTGGGCTGCTTTTATCCTCTGGGTTAGTTAGTGAGTGGAGGGCAAGGCCATTCATTAGAAGACACAGGCCCTTGCTATGTGCCCATCAGAGTGGACATACAAAGAGAATATTATCTTTCCTTTTCTGAGCTTGTGGAGGGTTAGAAAAGAAACGACCCAGCTCTATAAATATTTAATTTATTCAAATCACATAAGATTATTCCAGAGCCACAGGCATCATGATTTCCTGGTAGAACCAAGATTTTCAGTGTGGAGATGATCTCATGGACATTTGAAATGTTCAACTTGCCATGAACAACCAGAATGGACTGTGCCTGTAGGAAGCTATAGAAGCATGGGGGTAGCAGCCTTCCTTCAAGCTTCACTTGACTGTTCTCTTTACGGGAGGTACCTCACTTCAGGCTCTGTCGGATACTGGCCCACACACCCCAGTGCATGTTAGCCTGGCCACTGACCTAGTAAGTCATTTCCTCCCCTGTATTCATTTTCACAGAACTATGGCATTTAATACAGAACACATATTGAGAAACCAACATCCGAGTTAGAAAGGCTGGCTATGTTCTCTTGCAACCAAGAGGTGGCAGTATATGGTTGGGTTGAGAGGAGAAGATGGGAGGGCTGGGACAGCTAGGGCTGACCATTAACTTAGCACTCCTCAGTGTGACCACATGGGCTTTCTCTTCTGGATGAAGGCTTCAATTCCTTCCTGCCCATCCTGCATGGCCAGGTTCTCTACCATGGCCTGGGAAGCGAGGAAGTACGCTGTTCTAAGGTCTTGCGGCAGCTGTTTGTAAAAGGTAGCCTTGCCCAACGCCACCACAGGGCGGCTCAAAGAGGCAATCTTCTTTGCTATTCTCATGGTCTCTGCCTCCAGCTGCTCCTCTGGCACCACTTTGCTGATGAGGCCATGGCGCAAGGCCTCCTGAGCAGAAATGGGCTCCCCAGTAAAAAGCATCTCCAGGGCCACCTGAGGAAGGGACAGGTGGAGTCAGTAAAGCACTCTTGACACCCAAGGCTTCCTCAGCCCCCAGCTGCATTGAGACAGTCACTCTCTAGACTTACCTGTATGCCTCAGCCCAGGTATCTGCTTCCTCACATGACATGCCACCTATCACCCCTTGATGTTGTCAACACCCCAACTCCCTGCCAGGGACACAACCAGATAATTCCAAGACCCAAGAAAATACAAGAACCCAAGAACAGGTGGAATCTCCACCTGGGTCCTCTTGGTGTTGCACAGATTTGATCAGTAGGCCCTGGTAGCCCTGGGGAGTCCATCTATCCCTTAAAGGCCACATGCAGAAAGGCAGTCCATCTGATAGGGGCCACCATGGATCCTGCTGGGAAAAGACTCATAACCTCCTGCAAACGGAATGGGGGCCACTTTCCACAAGAACACAAAGTCATGGGCGCCACTTCCTCAACAGGGACCACCAAAGAGTAGTTTCTATTCTGGGGACATGAAGAGACTTAAATGTCTTCAGGGACCAGATACAGAGCCTATCATGACTGTGATGCTCAAGTAGGCAAGATAAGGCAAGGAGGGGAACTGCTGCCCTTGCACCGGCCCTTTCCCTGATGCTAAGCTTGCAGGGAGATAGGGCACAAGCACCCCCTCCCCTGTATTCTACAGCCTGTCACATGGCAAACCTCATTTAATAACCCTAGAAAGTCAGCACCCATAGTTTCAAGCTCATGTTGACAAGAGGGGGTCTGTGGATGCACAGGGACACAGAACAAGGGTGCTTCCTCTCCATCTCTGGAGATCCCGGTGGCCATTCTCAGATACCAAGTGTGCTCTCACCCCAGGATCCATATGCTTGTTTCCCCCCTGCCTACAATGTTTCCCCCTCAAGGCGTTAGCTCCCTGTTTGTCACCTCTTCAAGGAGGCCCTCCAATGCTGCCATATGCAAATTCTCATTTCTGGTTACATGTTCATCCTTTATACATTCCACCATTCGGTATATTGTATAATATGCACACTTATGTGTTGATTGCATTTGCTAGCATGTTAACTCCAGCAAGGGAAGAGTTGGGTGCATGTTCTATTCATTATCCCCAGCACTAGAAGACTTCCTTGCACAATGCAAACAACCTTCCATATTTACAAATGAACAAAGGAATGAATGAGCTGAGGAAGGCAGGCCGAGGGCAGCACAAAGCACATTACAGCGGCTGTAAACCTAGGCTGCAAGCTGCATTGGTCTCCATCTGCCCCTCTCTTGGATATTCACCCTTGGTACAGCATGCTGGTGAGGGGAGACGTTCCTGTCTGGCCTTGAGGGTCTTGTTCTGGGGTCTCTGCTTGGTCTCTGGGCTGCAATCAGGTTCTGTTCTCTACATTCCCTACCTCATACAAACAGCACGACGAACACCACAGGGACCTTGCATGTGTTCCAGAAGTCTTAGCTTTTAAGGCTAAGAAGCAAGAGAAGAGAGAAAAAAGCAGGCGGAAGGCAGGGCGGTGGCTGTTGGATGCACTGGGATGGACAAGGTGGGGAGAGGAGGACTCAGGGCGGTGGCTGTTGGATGCACAGGGATGGACAGTGGCTGTTGGATGCACTGGGATGGACAAGGTGGGGAGAGGAGGACTCAGGGGAACTCTTAGGAATTACAACACAAGGGTGGAAGAGACCAGCCCAGAGCACTCTGGTGTGTTGCTCTTCTTCACAAGTTTGAGGATAAAATATTAGAGCAACAGAAGGATACATTCCCCAATATGCATCTATGTCAACAATCCTGGACTCTCTCCCTCCAGTCCAGAAGACCAAGAAAGTATTCATGAGATTAATACCTCACACTCAAGGAAGACTTGCCTGAAACAATGTCAAAGGCCATAGACCTGGGTGGCATACTAACCCTGCCTTTGGGATCCTAAGCCTTCCTGCCGAGTTCATCACCCTCTCTGGGCCTCCGTTTCCCTTTCTGTCTGTCTGCTGGAGTCCCATGTTCTTACAGCATATAGCTGTTCAAGAGGTTAGAGGGTGACATTCACTAAGGGAAAGGCAGGGTATTTTCCCAGATACTCAGCACAACCTTATCTTGGTATCTGTGGTTTTACACTGTGTGTTTACAGGACCTTCAGATGAACAAGAAATAAAGATACCTTTGCCGCTCTCCTGACGGGCTCATGCTGCCACTCAGGTCACCCTAAGAAGTTGGTAAGTCAGTAGTTCTTGACAATCAAGATTTGAGGCTGTGACTTAACCTGGATATCAGACGATCTTATAGAAAGGAGAGGTTTGGAGGCAGACGCCCCCAGCATGTGGAAGTATCAGGGTCAAACAAACTGAGCCTTCAGAGTCTGAGCTGTCCTCTGGACAGACAAACGGGCACCTGCATCCTTCAGACCCACCCTGGTGATTATTCAAGATAACAGATTAATCTGAGATAGCTGGATTCTTAGTAGATGCCAGTGAGCGGAGTGGCTAATATTAACATCCTCATTCTGACTGGATGTTTCTGTGACTCTGACACTGGCTTCTAGGCTTCACAGCACCTGAGCAGATCAGTAAAGCAGAGGGGCCACACAGATATGATGACTGTGTGCTGTAGCATCCTGAGCCTCTCTGCTTATCCCGTGCCTTGGTCTATGCAGACTATAAGAATGAAATGCCGTAAACTGTGTAGCTGAGAAGAACCAGGAAGATCTCATGCTCTGGAAGTTGGGAAGCCCAAGTTCAAGGCATCCACAGACTTAGTGTCCAGGGAGAAACCTGACTCCAGGTTCAGAGACTGAAGTATCCCTGTGTCCTCACATGGGACCTGCCACCCCTTTCCTACAGGCTCTAATGCCATCATGAGGCTCTGCCCTTGACCCAACATCACATCCCAAGGCCCCACCTCCAACAGTTGTCACTTTGATGATTGCACTGCAACATAAAAACTCGGGGAACAACACATTCAGGCCGCAGCAATGGTGCCTGTCTTCTTGAGACTATGGACTGCAGCTTGAGGAGATGCAGGGAGGAAGAGGAATGGGCGGGGGAGGGTAGGATATGGTACACACCCGCCAGGTGTGCACAGGTGACACACAGCAGATCACTGCCCTCATCTCACCGGGAACCTAGGAAAGTCGGTAGCATGCATGGGTGCTTTGAAGCTGCATTTGCTAAGTTATGTTGGGCATACAACTCACTGTTAAAGAGTCAATATGAGTCATGTCTGAGTCTCTGTGGGGGTTGTGGTCTGGGTGAGGATTGAACTCTGAGTTAGACTTGTGGGTAATAAGGGTGTGCAAATACACAGACAAGTGGGCAGGTAAGCGGAAGCAAGGACTTCTCCTGTGGTGAAGGGACTGGCGTTGGGAAGGGGACTCATGTCTTCTCCGGCTTTCGTGGAATACTTACTGATATACCTACGGGGTGCCTGAGGTGCTGGCATGGCCAGCCCTGGCTGGGGAACAGGGCATCTGGAGGAGGCAGGGCTTTTATATGGCACAATAAAGGCACAGAGTTGAATTCAAGAAAACAGGGAAGGACTTTAAAAGTAAGATGAATAATCATGTCTTGGCACAGTAGGCTCAACTCTATGACTTTTGCCCAGTAGAACTTGAGTCTTTCCTTTCCAGCACAGTGGAACATTTTCCTAGAGTGTCCAGCAGAGGGAAGTAGAGTCCAACACATGCTGTCCTAACACCCAAGTAGAAAGGACTGAGCCGTCCATTCGGGACAGTTTGCAAAAGCAGCTGCCTGCTTCTCTGTGGATAAACACAGGGACCCATCACCAGCAGATGCAGCAGCATGTTCGCAGTGTGCTCGAGTTGAGACTTCCTCTGGGGGTCCAGAACATGAAGAGAAACTATAAATCTGAGTGTGTGTGTGCGCGCGTGTGTGTGACTAGATGCATGTGTGCATGTGTATTTAGAGTCAGAAGTCAGCCTTGGATGCTGTTTGTCAGGAGTTGTCCACCCTGGTTTTTTGAGACAGGGTCTTTCAGTGGGTAGAAGTTGCTGATTGCTTAGACTGAGCTTCAGGGCTCCACCCGTTTTGGCCTCCCTAGGCCTGGCTTTGATGAGTGTGCTCTGCGGATGGAGCTCGGGTCCTCCTGCTTGTGCAGTTGGAATTTGCTGACAGAGCCTTCTCCCCATCCCCAGGACAGATTGTTTTGCTCATCGTTTGAGAAGGCCTGCTTCCTGACAAAACGTTCTTTGGCAGGGAAAAAGCAACTCTGGTTCTCACAATGCCCTTGCCCCTTCAGCTGTCACACTGTGCAGATTGCACAACGTGGTTCCGAGAACTGGGCTTCCATGGAATTCAAGGGATATTTTGGTTACATTTCTCCTCTTTCTTTTCAAAGACAAATGTAAAGCTTGGTAAACATGATACAGTATGAAGTTTCCAGGAATTCTGCTAAGCCTTAATTTAGAAGGCTGGCTGTTTTTACCCTATCCATAGGACTTAAATGCCTTTACCATGGAACCCTCCAGCAAGTCACGCACTTCTTGCTCTGAAGGGCCTCGTGGTCTCATCTGCAGTTACAAGACTTGAGTAGCACCAGGAGATTTGTAATCTATTTTGACTTGAAGTCCGGGCAATGATGTAAGAAATATTCACTAAACATGGATGTACTTAAGGCAAATATCTATCTAAAATAATAAACAGCACCCCCGTTTTGGAAGATGCGTGAGCAGACTATCACCTCTTACAGCTTGCAGCCCACTCCAGCCTGGGTCAGCATACTGGCTTGTAGTTAACCGCAGTATCTCCATAGGAGCACGTGTTTCTGCCAAAACAAGGAGGTCCCCTGGAAGGCAGAAATCCTCCACAGCACTCCTTGCTTCTACTACTAGTTTCCCTTTGGGTCTCACTTCTTTCTTGCCTCAGGCCTGTGAGCCACTGTTAAGTGTTGCAGTTGTTTTAAAATCAGACAGTCCATTTTAGGAAGCTGTTCACTCTTTGCTCGCTGCACATGTAGGTTTGCGCCTTCGTTTCCAGACTTCCCAAGAACAGGATGCTTTTCTCCCAGAACAGACACTGTGGTTTTCCGCTTCATGGATGTTCACTAAACGCTATTCTGTGAGGTTTCGGAAGGAAGGCAGCTTTACAAGGGGAAACAGACTTGACTGTCATTACTAACGACAAGACAGCTCTGACATGCAGCTGCTCCTTGTGCAGAGTCACATAGTATGGACAGGCTAGTTCTGATCTAACCACTGTAAGCCTGGCACTGTAAATCCTTTCTGGAATGAGAAAGGTTGTCAAGAAGTCATTAGCCAGAGATTTAGCCTCAGCCCCTTGACACCAGCGCTGTGTCAGCATGCTGTACATTGTGGCTCCTGGGCAGCCATTTAGTGGAAAAAAACTGTCTCAATTACATTTTCATATAAGATTACGGAAAGGCTAAGCTTTCCTAAAAATGAAAAGCCTAAACCATCATAGTGAGGGGCTTGTGAGATTGAGATAAGGCGAGTTCACAGGTTGACATGTGCTGTTTGATGCTACAGAGAAACAGGTAGTGGCTTCTCTCCCTAGCACAGAAGGACACTAGTGGCTTTTGGGCAGAATGTCCAATACAGAAGACAGAAGATACTGTGGTTGGTGTGTGTGTGTGTCTAAAAGTCAGAGGCTAATTTCTGGTATTGTGTCTCAAGTGCTATGTATCTTGTTTGTATGGGGCTGGGGTAATAGGAACTCTCACTGGCCTAGAATTCACTGAGTAGCCTTGGCTGGCCAGCCAGCAAGCTCCAGGTAGCCATCTGTGTCTGCCTTCCCAGCATCAGGACTACAGGAGTACACCGCAACACCTGGCTTTTTTATGTGGGTTCTGGGGATCGAACTCAGGTCTTCATGCTTGCTTGGTAAGTATCTCCCCACCTCCACAGTGGTACTTTTCCTAAGCTAAATCTGGAAGCCGAGAGCACTGAAGGGCAGCTCAGTTACATCTGGAACCTGTGAGCACTGAAGGGTAGTTCACTTACCTTTCTGGGCATGGCTCTCCCCAGGGCAACCGCGGGGGTGGAACAGAAAAGTCCAACATTCACTCCAGGAGTAGCAAAATAAGACTTGTCACTCGCCACAGCAATATCACAGCTGGCCACAAGCTGGCAGCCAGCAGCTGTGGCCAAGCCATTGACCATTGCAAGGATGGGGACCTGGTGGTTCCGGATCAGCATCATGACCTTGTGAACAGATACAGCCACTTCACTTCCATGCAGCGCGAGAAGCCGACCCCCTGCCATGTGACATGACTGACTTCTCAGAGCACCTTTCTCATGGATTAGTTCATTGGAGTCTAAGCATAAAACCACCAACTTGCATTACATTTTTGATGAAGCAGACTGTAGAGTCTGGTTCACAACTGGTTCCCATGACAGAAGGCCCTATTTAGGGACAAGGACATGGAGCTGGGGACGGGGCTGAGTCATTTACCTAAGGCCAGAGCAAGATGGGAAGTGAGCAGGAATGGAGTTTAAGCCCATTCCTCCTGCCTCCCCAGCGCCCTGCTGGAGAACTGTGGGGTCTTGTTCCTGGGGAGCAAGCAAACTCCTTCACAACTGTCAGCTCTCTGCATCTCAGGACAGCCTTTCTGTTAAAAGTCTGAAATTGGCATTGGTGCTTCCTTGGAAAATGAAGGTGGGAAGGGGACTCGGAGGCAATTTCCTTAGTAATTACTTCTCAAATTACCACACTGCATAGCAAACTCTCTCAGTTCCATTAAAACGCGGAGGGGAGACACTCCGCTGTCATAAAAATAAGCAAAATTCCTGAAACAGAGCCCTTGGCACGGAGAGGAGAGACAAAGGCATGTCCCTGTGACCCCCACCACCACAGAGGGCCAGAGTGCTAACTTCTATTTGAAGCTTATTTTTTCATGACACTCTAAACAGATTGTGTTGCCATGGCAACTTCGATTTCTAAATTATTGCTCTTTGAACCTTGGCAAGTTGGGAGGGGAGCTAGGGCTACATCTGGGCTTTTCCCCACGGCAGCAATTGAAAGAAAAACGACCTTCACAGACTTGAAGAGCTTTGCCTGGGAAACTTCTCTTTTATATTCATAAACACTTGATATTTGCCAGCTTCCCTCCCCCATAGCCAATTATACAGTCAGGCACTGCATAAGGGCATTTTTTGGTCAGGTACACACTGTTTCTATGATGGTGGCCTTATAAGATTATAAAAACTTGGGGAGATAGCTCATGAGCTAAGTGCTTGCCTCACAGTGTGAGGCCCACGGTTTGATCCCCAGTGAAACACAGACATACACACACACACACACATACTGAGAGAGGGAGAGAGAGAGAGAGAGGGAGAGAGAGAGAGAGAGAGAGAGAGAGAGAGAGAGAGAGAGAGAGAGAGAGAGAGAGAGAGAGAGAGAGAGAGAGAGAGAGAGAGGGAGAGGGAGAGAGAGAGAGAGAGAGAGAGAGAGGATCCTGGCATGGAAACCCATGCTTCTAACTCCAGCACTAGGGAGGTGAAGACAGGGATCCTTGGAGATCACTGGCCAGATAGATAGTCTATCCTAATTGGGGAGCTCCAGGCCAGTGACAGACCCTGTCTCCAAAGTGGTACCCTGAGGATGACACGTAGGCTGACCTTTGGCCTCTACAAACATGAATACGTACATGCACCCACACACACTTATACACCCATACACACACGTGCATGTGCACACATGTGTGAGTGTATGTGTATATGTAAGTGTAAATGCACATGTACCTATATATTACAATAAGACTGATAATTCCAACCATCTCAGTGACTACCCGTCCTAACATAGTGCTGAGTGAGAGGAAGTGCTACTGCAAGTGTTGTGAATGTGTAGCAGGATTGTGATGTGCAGCACATAATGCTCAATGATACAGATGCCATGCTGCGGCTTCATGGGCCACTGCATTATATTTGGGGTTGGTGTGCTGATAGCACCCAGGACCCCCAGGATATCACTGAATCACATCCTCATCCCTTCTTCTGTTATATTTTGAGACAAGTTCTCGCTGAGTTGCCCAAACTGGCTTCCAAACGTATTCTTCAGCTTAGGGAAGCAGTGCATTTGTAATATCCCTGCCTCGGCCACCCAAGACTTTATGAATACGCACTGTAAAGATAGTCACTGTAGTGTGCATTCCATCTACTTATTTACAAAGGTTTCCTGGAAGACTGTGTGCCACGGTACCCTGCAAGCCCTGTCTCATACAGCTCTGTGTACCTGTCTATTGCTTGTAGCATTCAACTGTGCTTGATCTAATCCTGTTTAAGACCTGCCTATCACGTAGTCTAGGTACAGAGCTGGCTGTGCCATTTATACATTGTTAGTCTAGGTGTAGAGTAGGCTTTCTTCCCTGTGTATCTGTGTTCTGATGTGGAGCAGGTTCTTAGGCTTTGCCAACTATATGGCTCCTATCTTAGGTGTGGCACAGACTTTATGGCCTATAGGTGTAAACTGTAGGTTACCATCTTTAAAGATATGTAGCTAAGTTTGTGTCCTGTCTCTATTCAACTCTGCCTGGGAGGTTTTCTTTTCTTTTCTTTTTTCTTTTTTGTTTTTTTTTTTTTTTTTTTTTTTTTAATGTATTCACCATTGCTCTTTTCAGACATACCAGAAGAGGGCATCAGATCCCATTACAGATGGTTGTGAGCCATCATGTGGTTGCTGGGATTTGAACTCAGGACCTCGGGAAGAACAGTCGGTGCTCTTAACTGCTGAGCCATCTCTCTAGCCCTGTTTGGAGGTTTTCAACTGGGTTTTACCATCTGCATGCCATATAGCCTGAGTGGGGCAGGCTGTCCCATCTATACACTATGCATCCAGGTGTGATGTAGATTTTACTGTTAATGTTTGTGTAGGACACTAGCTGCTGTTGGCTGAATTATAAAAGTATCTATCCATGCCTTTCTCCAAACCCATCCTCATCATCAAAGAATACATATCTGTGGTGTATTTAAGGGAATTCCATAGTATTTAATAGTAGATTTCTTTCTTTTGGGTATGTGGGGCCATCTTTTGAGATTTTTGAAATCTCAGAAAAACGTACATATGTATACATATGTATAAACACACACAGTATTGTCTGTGAATGTAACTGGTCTCTGCATGTCATGGAAGGCAGTGGAGGCAGGTTACTGGTGGGTCTCATTCCTACAGAGAAATGGAGTAAAGAGAGGAAGAACTCACATGCTGTCTGAAGTCTGGTTGCAAAGAAAGAAAAGTTTTCCCTTCATTTTGAATGTTGTTTTTTTTTTTTTATATCACTGATTTAGGGACCCTACTTGTAAGAACTCTGAAATAGGTAAAGAGTTCTGTGGTCAAGACTGCTCACCAAATCATTAGAGTAAAAAAAGACAACTCAAAATGATTCAAATGTGCAGTTAGTGAGATCACTCGGTGGGCAAAGCACTTGCCATGCAAGCTTGGTGACTTGAATTCAATACCCATATAAAAGTGGAGGAGGGATATGATTTTACAGAGCTGTCTTCTGACTTCCATGTGTATGTCATGGGGTGAGTGCCCACATATACCATGCACAAACACACACACACACACACACACAGACACACACACAGACACACACATACACACCACACACACACACACACACACACACACACACACACCACAGAGATATAATAATGAGAATTAATAGTAAGTTAAACAATTTTTTAAAGTAAATGATTACTATGGTTTGGTGGATGTTCTCCAAAAGTCCATGTATTAAGGATTTATCTCAGGGTGGTGTCATAGGGAGGTGACCGAACCATTGGGTGTGGGATCTTTTGGGAGGTCCTTAGGTCATTGGCACATTCCCTCCAAGTAATTGGGAGTGATAGATCTGCAGTTAGGAGTACTTGCTCTTGCAGAGGATCCAGGTTCAGTTCCCAGCTACACCCATGGTAGCTCACAACCATCTGTAATAAAGTTCCACAAGTCTGGTGCCCTCTACTGAGCCCCTCAGGCATTGCACACACATGGCGCTCTTACCCTCATGAGAACAGAACACTTATACACATAAAATAAAAACAAATATTTAAAAAAATGTAAAGGACTTGTGGGCTCTTGATCTCTTTTCTCTCTTGCTGTCCTGGAACTCACTAGATAGACCAGGCTGGCCTCGAACTCCATCTGCCTCTGCCTCCTGATTGCTGGGATTAAAGGCATGCACCACCATGCCTGGCCTCCAATCTTAAATTTGAATGTCAAAACCCATTTTTTAAAACATAAATTCATTGCCTGAGTTATTTCTTTATAGCAATATGAAGCTGACAAATGTAATGTCTGTGTACACTGAACTATAGCTATTAAATAAATGTAGTGTTCTCCCCTTAGAACTGAAGATTTTTAAGGGGGAAAGAGAACACCTGGGTGGTTTATGGAGCAAGCCTGCTAGGATTTGGCACCCTGCCTCTCTCTTCTTCACTAACTAATGACTCTGAAGAAGCCATGTGACCCTTGCGTTTTCATAGCACTGAGGTAGGTATGACACCAGCACTAACCTAACACAACAGAGCTGAGCCGGGGCATATGGCAGCAAACCCGAAGTCTATAACAGAACTCTGCCTGGCTTAGGAAGCATTCAGTGCTGCAGTCATGCGTCACACACAGTGGCATACTGTAATCATACATACAGAAGATCATTTAAACACTTATGAGCTTAGGGGAAAAAATCACTAAACTTGAACATAACAATATAGTGCCATCTTCTCTAGGTTTGTGTGAAAGACAAAGGGAACTTTGATTAAAAAAACAAAACAACAACAGCAATAAAACAAGGCAGCCAGTGGTGGCACATACTCTTAATCCCAGCACTCAGGAGGCAGAGGCAGGCGGATCTCTGTGAGTTTGGAGCCTGGTCTACAGAGTGAGTTCCAGGACAGCCAGTGCTATACAGAGAAACCCTACCTCAGAAACTCAAAAACAAACAAGCAAACAAAAGCAAAATAAAACAAACAAAAAGATGAAAAACAAGCCAGGATAATCAAACCCATGGAAGTCAAGAATTAGTGCCGCCTTTCCCGTCTTCCTAAATTAGTACTGTTCAGAGTTCTGCCTGTTCTAAAAGGTGCATCAACTGAACTCTGGCTCAGCCTTATATAACTGCATAACTGAGACTCTGTACTCTGTTCTTTTCTCCCGTTTAGACAGGCATATTCCTGTCTAAAGTAAGCTACTCTCACTTCATTAGTGAGGAGTAGGCAGGCAGGAAGGGCCTCTTCTAGGAAAGACTCCCTGGCTGTCAACAGGTTGGAAGAGGAGAGAGAAATGAGTGTCTAGATGACCACATCAGCACCCAGACGACCCGACTTGTAAATAATTGGCTGTCAGGCAGAAACAGTGGTCTGTAACGAATGTGCTCTAGCTTGCAGAGAGGCCAAAGTGACACAGCGATTCCTGTCCCTTTAGGATCCAACTGTCCCGTGCATGAACTGAACAGTGAAGCATGGAGCTCATTCTGTTCTGGTCTGCTCCCTGATCACACTAGGACACAGATTTTATACAACTTCCTGGTGTTCATATTTGTCCAAGGCGATTTGAGTTTCCCAGAATTCGTGCTAAAGAACAGCACTTGGGCCTAGAGCAATGGCTCTGTGTGTAAAAGCTTGAGTTGCTCTTCTAGAGTTTGGTTCCCAGCATGTTGGGTAGCTCACAACTGCCCGTAACTCCACCTCTAGGAGATCCAATGCTTCTGTTTTTTGTGGGCACCTATACTCATGTAGGCATATCCTTCCAGACACATATGCATATTAAAAATAATAAAACATCTTTAGAAGAAGCCAGTAGCCTTGTATTCTTGTTTGACTTTTAGGACTAAGTCCTATGTATACACTGAGTATTTTCTGAGGAGCCAGAGACATGAATGGACTGGAAGCTTTCAAGAAAACTGACCTTTGCATTCTGAGTAAGTCCAGATTCCCATGCAGCCCTCTGCTAACCTGTTTTCATGTCTCTGTTCATCCAGATATCACAGCAGAGTGATAAAATATAGCTGATTTATGGAGGCTACAAGTGATGTATAGGTTTCTTTTTAGATACTTTCTATTTTAGCCAGATATACTGGGAATTGGTAGAAAATGATTTTTTTTTCAGTGTGGTGTACTAAACTCAGAGCCTTCTGCATGATAGGTAGATGCTCTACGAGGTGAGCCCTTCCCTAGTGGGAAAATGGTTCTGAAAGCATCAAACCTTGGCAAAGCAGAGAATCGGATACTGTGCCAACATTGCTAAAGTATGAACAAAAGATCCAGATCTTTTGTTTATATTGTCAGGCAAGTGATGCACACTTATAATCCCAGTGCCTGTGTGGTGGAGGCAGGAGGATCAAGAGTTCAATACCAGCCTTGGCTCTAGAACAACTTTAAGGCCAGCCTGAGCTCCTCGAGACCCTGTTCCTAAAACAGACAACATTCTAAGTCTTAACTCTGGTTTGTTTCTACTTCTCCACAAAATGGAAAGGGAGTCACTTTTTCTTTTTGTCTTCCCATGTAAAGAGAAAGCGATGATCTGGTGTGCTGATGGGGTTTGGGAATGGCAAAGGAAACAATCTGTGCTCAGGGAGGTATCTGAAGGGCTGGGGAGATGGGCCAATCAGTAAAGTGTTTACTGTGCAATGCTGGGGAGCTGAGTCTGATCCCTGGATGCACCTGCAATCCCTGTGCAGGGGACATGGAGACTGGAGAATCTCTGAGGCCCACTGACTAGCCAAGGCTAGCCTAATCCCTGAGTTTCTAGGTTCAATGAGAGATCAATCTCAAAACCCAAGTGCTTGAGGAAGACACTTGATGTCAGCCTCTGAGCCCCACAACCAGAAAATCAAAGGAAGAGGCTAACTTCGCCTTTGGAGGTGATATATATTTTTTAAACATGCATGCTGTTTACCTAATTCAGGTCTCTCATGCTTGCTTGGTAAGTACTTTACTTAACTATGCAAAGTGATTACCATTACACTCTTAGGCTCTTGGTCCTTAAAGGAATGCATCACCAACTTTAATCTTATTCAAAGCCAGTGCACCAAGGCCATCTGTAACCCTGTAGACAGCAGCTCTGGGTACATCACTTGATTTTGCTGGCACATATAGTCAGTAGCAAATCATGGTTACCTTTTTTTTCTTTGTGTGTGTACATGTGTGTGCATGTGTATGCATGTATGTGTGCATGTGTGTGTGCACGTGTGCATGTATGTGTGTTACATACCCATGTATGCACATGCAGAGGCCAGAGGAGGAGGATGTCTGGTGTCCTGCTCTATTATTTAGTCCTACTCCCCTAAGCCAGAGTCTCTCCCTGAACCAAGAACTCACGGTTTCTGGCTACTCCGGCAATCAGCAAACCCTCATGGGTCTTCTGTCTGCATGCCCCCAGACGTGTGTGGCCATGCAGTATCTTACATGGATGCTGGGAATCCAAATGCAGGTCCCCATGGTTGCACAGGAAGTGCTCTAACCACTGAGCAACCTTCCCAGCTGGCATGGCTACTTTTTAAAAGTCTAAACCCAATAATTGCTTGGCTGAAGGACTCACCAATAACTACAATGCTTCCAACATCCACCTCTCTAGTGAGCGGGTCCCGTGGATAGACACTTCTCTGAAACTAGGACTCTACCTCTGTATTTAATACAATAACGTTCTCCATGCTGCTGGCCATCACCCTGGCTTACCTCAGAACAGGTCTGAAATACCTCAGCGTGATAATCACGGCCTTGTGCATTTGTCAGCTCTTTCAAATCATGTCCAGATGAAAACACAGGGCCCTCGGCTGAGAGCGTTTCCAGTTGAGAAAAGAAAAAAAAAAAAGTTAACAATCAGAGGCAGCCAAGTGGCAAAGTGTAATGGCAGGCAAAGGCTTGGGGATGGGAGCTTCTAATGAAGCCCTGTCGGATCTGAAGATTTAGCTTTGTACTCAGTCTGGGCTCAGTACATAGACTTGTGCAGGTCCTTTAAAATCCGCCATGCCCTAAGCAGTGATCCTATCATCCACTGAGGTCAGAATGTGAGCAGAAACATGGGAGCCACCTGGCTCCAGCTCTTGATTTCACAGAAAGGAGCTGGGATGTGGCTCCTGCCATTATCCTTAACAACCACGTGTCGCTCCCCTGATAAGCTAAGAACATTTCCTCCCACTTCCCTTGTGAAAGCAACGAAATCCTGCTTTCACAAGTGAGAGAGAGGTCCTTAAGACATTAGCAGCCTTTGCTTCAGCCCGCTTATACCTCATCAGCCTGCTGCAAGCTACTCAGTCCAACTCTGTTCCCCTTTACCAGACAGAACAGTTGAAAATTTCTACTTGGCCATTGCTCAGAAGGTAGCCCCGAGTACCTCAGGAAACGGCCAGTGAGCAGCGTCTGCTGTGTTTTTCTGGGGTGTGTGAAGATGCATTGCAGTATATATGAGTACTTTTATTGATGCCATTGCAGTATATATGAGGTGACAGTTTTATTTATTTATTTTTTAAGAATTTATGGCTGGGCAGTGGTGGCGCATGCCTTTAATCCCAGCACTTGGGAGGCAGAGGCAGGTGGATTTCTGAGTTTGAGGCCAGCCTGGTCTACAGAGTGAGTTCCAGGACAGTCAGGGCTACACAGAGAAACCTTGTCTAGAAAAAATATTTTTAATAATGTGTATGTGTCTGTGTGTATGTGCATTTGAGTACAGGTGTCTTTAGGGACTAGAGGCATGGATCTTGTGAAACTGGTGTTATGGGGTGATTGTGAGCCACCCAACATGAGTGTTGGGAACCAAACTCAGGTCCTCTGCAAGAGTGATAATTGCTTTTGAAGCACTGGCTGCCTCTCCAGTTCCAAAATGATAATTTTATAAAAAAAAATCTATTAGAGGGGTGTCTTAGTCAGGGTTTCTATTCCTGCACAAACATCATGGCCAAGAAGCAAGTTGGGGAGGAAAGGGTTTATTCAGCTTACTTCCACATGGCTGTTGATCACCAGAGGAAGTCAGGACTGGAACTCAAGCAGGTCAGGAAGCAGGAGCTGATGCAGAGGCCATGGAGAGATGTTCCTTACGGGTTCACTTCCCCTGGCTTGCTCAGCCTGCTCTCTTATAGAACCCAAGACCTCCAGCCCAAGGATGGTACCACCCACAAGGGGCCCTACCCCCTTGATCACTAATTGAGAAAATGCCCCACAGCTGGACCTCATGGAGGCACTTCCCCAACTGAAGCTTCCTTCTCTGTGATAACTCCAGCCTGTGTCAAGTTGACACACAAAACCAGCCAGTACAAGGGGCTAGATAGATAGTGGTTAAAATGACTATCTGCTCTTCTCCAAGACATGGCTCTGAATTTCAGTACCCATGTGGTAGCTCATAACCATCTGTAATGTCAGTTCCAGGAGAGACCAGGCATGCAAGTGGTACACAGATATGCATGCAACAACAGTAAACCCCAAAAGACGTACTGGAAAAGGAAAGGAAAGAAATCGACAAAATGTCACACTTTTGGCACCATTAAAGGTGACACTGCAGATTTAGGTATGAGAAAGACCTAGCAAACAGAAGAGACAGGCCAATTGGCAGTTCCAATGGCCCACCTGCTGGCTGCTGGTGAGTCACCAAGGGGAGTACTGATTAAAGCCATCTTACAAGTTCCATGAAGAGACTGTGTTTCTAAATTAGAATTCTGTCTTAAATGTGTGTGTGTGTGTATGTTCATGTGTGTGTATGTATATATGTGTATGTGCCTGTGTGTGTATGTATGTGTGTGTGTATGTGTGTGTTTCTGAAGACTGTGCGTGCTAGCAAGTGCTGTACCACTGATCTGCATCCCTCCCTGATTCTTTAATCTTGTGTGCATAGGTGTTCCTGTGTGCATGGATGTGGAGGTCAGAGCACAGCCTCAAGTGTCATTGCTCAAGTATCTCCCATTCTTTTCCCCTTCAGAGAGGCTCTCTCATTGGCCTGGAACTTTACCAAGTAGGCTAGCTTCTCTGGCTAGTGAGCTCCAGGGAGTCATTGCCTTGAATCTCCCCATGTCTGGAATTATAGAGTTGGAATACCAAGCCCAGTTTTTTATGTGGGTTTTGCCCTTGTGAGGCTAAGAGCTCTACCAACTGAGCCATCTCCTCAGCCCAAGGCTGTCTGTTTTTGATGACAAGGAGAAGCCATGACTCTACCGAGCAGAGGTCTTTGCTACAATCCCCACAGCTAACAAGGGCCAAGACCACAGTGGCACAGGAGTTCTCAATGGTTTTCAAAGGAGGTCAGAGCAATTCTCCAGTGCAGTGAGACAAGGGAGTACCAGCTCACCGGCACATTTTCAAAAACCTTATGTGGGTGCTGTGGACCACTAATGACAGGCTTCAGAGAAATACCTGAAATTATAATGACTTTCAGGTCTTCGCTTTCAGCTTCGTGAAGAATGTCACTTCGGAGAGATTTCAGCATGGCCAGTGACAGTGCATTCCTCCTCCTGGGATTGCTTAAGACAATGTTCCTGCGAAAAGCATTTGATAGTCCCCGGGTCATGCACCAGTCAAAACGAGAGAAGACCCTGCAATTCCTGTCTAATTTAGGAGGAATTTTGAAACTCAAGAAGAAAGAGCTGCCAAGGCTTGGTGCCAGCTTAAAGGGTCTGTCAGTGTCCTGGAGTGACAGCTGTGTCAAAACAAGGAAGAGAGAGGTCCTGAGAAGCAGGCTAGTCTTTCTCCCTGGCCCCTTGATTTGTTTTTGCTCCCCCTGCCCCCACCCTTTCTTGACTGTCAGAAACTCTGCCACCTCCACAGCAAGGGTGTGCCACAACAGTCCCCAAATCATCTGTGGCCACAGAGGATGTGAGCTTCAGGTGACAGTGACTAGGCTAGGTGACTCTGACAAGCAGGGCCTACCCTCAACTTCCAGGTGCTGTTCTTAAAGAATGAGGCTAGGCAAGGAGCCAAGGAAGAAAAAGCGGCCCCTCCTCGTCTCCTCCCACACATCCCAAAGAAAAGGTAGCAGAGGCCCAGCTGCCAGGGTGTGTGCACTGCAGCATTTGTAAAGGTTTCTGGTAAACGTGCAGGATAATCTGTGCCGTTGGAGAACAGATGATAGAGAGAGAGCAGACGGGCAAACCCGTGCAACAGATGTAGCATCTCGAAGAGAGCTGGCACCTCCAGGGCCTCTCTGCTATTTTAAAATGGCCCATGCTCAGAATACAGCAACCTGTATTGTCATCCTACAGCCTTACATAGAAATGCCTTATTTTTGCTGTCCTTAGAAATGGGCAGTGAACCAAACCAGATTTTCATTACATGCTTTCTATTTCCTGTTGGTCTCCACCCACTCAAGCTCTAAGCCTTCTCCCTTCTCTTCTGAACATGGCATTTTACTGTTACATGGTCAGTTGGGACCTCCACAAATAACATTTAGGAAAAGATTTTTTTCTTCCTTCTTAAACAACTCTGATGACTAAATTTATCTCAGCACATCATTCCTTTTGGATACCATTTCAATTTTGCTACAGCTCCCAGGTAGCTGTGGGATAATTTTGTTTCTCATAAACATACTCTCTCCCAAGTATAGGAATTACTTGTAGCTGATTCTGCTGATACTTAGAAACCTTTATCTATGGAAGTGGTGGAAATTATCTGTAACTTTGTGGCAGAATAATGAGTGTGCTCATAGTGGCGAACAGAAGACACCGTCACCCCAAGCTTGGGGAAATGACTTAGTCAGGCAATTGCTTTGCAAGTATGAGAACCTGAGTTCCATCTCTAGAGTTAGCTCTTCTCTCTCTCTCTCTCTCTCTCTCTCTCTCTTTTTCTTTTTTTCTTTCAAAGCAGGGCATTGTGACATGTACTTTGAATCATGCTGGGAGGTGGAGACCCATCTCAAAAGATTGGGTAACATGAAAGGAATCCAGGTGATCATCTGGCTTCTACATACACATACAACTGAACACACATGAACATGTGCATGTGAGCGTATATGCACACACACACACACACACACACACACACAGAAGCTGCCACCCTAGTATTTACATCAGTTTAAGGTAAAATTGCACAAAAGGATTCCAACCCACATGGGCTTGCTGTTTGTGGTATCCGTTGGGATGGATCCTGTTAATCCTTCCAGACTCACTGTAGACAGTTCTCACTTGTGGACTTCTCTTCCCACCACTCCTCAGACAGCCATCTCTGTGGTCACCTCCTGATTGCCAGGCCCAGATGCACTGGTGACCCCTCCTTAGGGAACAGCCGCCTCTGGGGAGGGCTTCATTCTCCTCTGGTCTCTTTGTGCTTTCTTTTCTGAGCTCCCAGGCTCTGGCAGGAGACACCCAGAGCTCCATCCCTTACCCTCTTTTTGTTCTGTGCACACTGCCCAGGCAACTGCACTGGTGGCCATGGCACCAACTGCCCTCTCTGTGCTGGCATCTCCCAGTCATTCCTCCTAGTTCAAGCCTCTCTCCAGAGCCCTAGATCCGTGTGTTTACTATGACGATCTCTGGACCGCTCCATGGAAGCGTGCCTGGGGTGTCTTCCTTTGCTATGACGATCTCTGGACCGCTCCATGGAAGTGTACCTGGGGTGTCTTCCTTTGCTATGACGATCTCTGGACCGCTCCATGGAAGTGTACCTGGGGTGTCTTCCTTTGCTATGACGATCTCTGGACCACTCCATGGAAGTGTACCTGGGGTGTCTTCCGTCTCTACTCACCCTCTCCTCTGAGCTGCTGCTCTGTCACCAAGCAGGAGCCAGAAAGTCATCTTACGTTGCTCTGAAGCTCTCCTTTATTTCTCAGGACAGCAAAACCCCTCAACCTCTCACCGGTTTCAGCACTCCCAGTGGCTATCTCAGTATGGAGTGCCTTGAGCTGAGACCTTCACCAATACTCTGCATTTAAAGGAGAAAGTTCTCTCTGATGAGGTCTCTCCCAAGTCATGGGACGTGTATAGAGGTAAAATGGTCCCTATAATTGGTCCAATGAGCTTTCTGAAGATCATCATTTTAAAATACCACTTCTGTTTTTCACAGCTATTTCCACTGACTCTAGAGGACTGGTCTCAGAGGTTCACTCTGCCATGATGGCCCATGAGGGGAAACACCTGGGAAGGCAGATGGACCTTAACTGGGGAGGCAGAGGGGATCTCTTTCAGACTCCTGGCTCGCCTCGCTCCTGACAGTTACCTCTGTACTTGACTCCCGTCTGTGAAGAGGGGGACAGACATCTTGCAGATCATTGTGTGATTTAGGGACAGTGAGTGCCGAGTGCCTGACACAGCTCTCATTTCATAGCTGGTCCTTGCAGGATGACAGCATTATTGCTCTGAGGCACAGCTTTGAAATGGGAGCCCTGAAGTAACCAAGTCACACATGTCCCCCCTGCTTACCATAGTGCTGTTCTAATGCCTGACTCAGGAAGAGTCTTAATAAATGATCCCTGTGATCTATAATCAACTGGTCTCATCACCTTCCTCTTCTGATTCCCGATTCATGTTTACTTCTGAAGGATTCAGTCTCCCATCTCTTGCCAGAATTTCTGATCAGATATGACCAGTCTTTATTTTGTAGGGGAGGGGATGAAGCCCCGGCTAGTCTCGAACTTGCTATGTAGTCCTGGAGGACTTTGAAGTCAGGATTGTCCTGCTTCAGCCTTCCAAGTGGTGTGATTACAAGCCTGTGCTACCATACCCAGCTTATGACTACAGTATCAGAAGCTTCTCCTAAAAGTTGGAAAGGGAGGCCCTTATGTGGCCCTACACCTCAGAGTTCTCCTGTGGCTCTCCTTGGGAGGGTTTCTATCTCTGTTGATGGGCAAGGAGTTCACAGGAAACAGGATGACTCTTTGTAAGACACATTTTAGTTACTGAATCCTGTCAATGCCTAGCCCTGTGGTGGCCACCCACGGTTGTCTGTGGGGAGTTAGGGGACAGACAGAATATGGGTGCCCTGGATGGGTATCTGTAGACCTGTGTGCTAAGCTCCTTAAAGGCTATAGCAATGGAGAGGTATAGAGGTGAAGGGAAGATGTGGGGAGAGCCAAAAGCCAGAGGCTGGCTCTCCGTTCTTTTTGGGGGAACACATAAAAGTTTGGGTGAGGATTAAAGTCAAACATGATCTTTCGAAGAAGAGCTATTTACTGGAGTAGGGGAATATCTCTCTTTGGTTTTTTGAGACAAGGTTTCTCTGTGTAGCCCTGGCTGTCCTGGAACTCACTCTGTAGACCAGGCTGGCCTCGAACTCAGAAATCTGCCTGCCCCTGCTTCCCAAGTGCTGGGATTAAAGGCGAGCACCACCATTGCCCAGCGGAAACATATCTCTTTTCACAGCCTTGTCCTGGCCAGGAAAGCGGTCAGGTGGGTAAAGGGTCTTCATTACATCTAGGTCATGCACTGATACAAACAAAAGTTTGAGGCTTTTAGGTTTGTGGCACTAAGAGGCAGAGATCAGGGCATGTGCCCTTTGTCCTTACTTATTGACCTACCCCCACCCTGCATTTCAGCATGCCCCAACCCTGGATCCCACTGATTTTGTTTGTAAGGGCATGGGTCTTTTTTGTTATAGGTTTTCTTGGAGACCATGGCAACAGCAGTTGGGGTGCATGTGTGCCCACACCAGCAGAAATGTTCAGAAACGACTGGGTAAACTGGGCACCGTAGCCCTATTAGAGGGCCACCAGGAAGTTTTCACTTACAACCCTCACATATGCATTGTATTAGTGTGCACAGGGAAGGGACACCTGTAAACTCAGTGTGCAAGGATTCCTCCACCAAAGATATCTTTTCGAGATGAAATCGAAAAGAACAGTGACGAATAACTCAGGATTAGTGGCGGCAAGGCCTGTTGATCCCGAGTCCTGGTTCCCAACTCCAGGGAGACCCTGGACTGCCCGCAGGCTGACCTGATTCCGTCCTGCTGTCGCGTGCTGGTGAGCCTTGGCTCTGACTCCAACCCTGCAGGTCCTGCTGACCCTGGGCTGCAGAAGCCGGCGGAGAGAGGGGCCCATGGGTTGCGTCTGAGCCAGCTCGGCCACTTCGCCCAAAAGGCCCGAAGGCCAGCGACCACGGCCATTGCAGCCAAGAAATAGCAAGGTCGCTGCCTAGGCCTCGGGTTTTTCCAGTTCAGACCTGGCCACTCAGAGCCCCGCCCTCAGGGCCCCACCCAGGCCCCACCCCCGTGTCCTTTGGAGCCACGCCCCCAGGTGGGGGTGGGGAGGAGGAGCTTGGGCTTTGTCCTGGGCGTTGGTCACCACTGAAACTCACAGGCCAGTGCCAGTGGTTTGTTTGATTTAGTCAGGCTGTGAAGGAGTTTAAGGGAAGGGAGGACTGGGTTGGCTCGTTTCTTTGTGTACCAGGAATGTGCCGGATGTTGTGAAATGAGTATGATCCGGTGATGAGTGACAGGAGCTATGTACCACATTGCTGCGCCCACACCTCCCACAGGAAACTCTCCTATGCCTTGTGGGTGATTCTGGATCACAAGGAGTGTTTAGCTTACCATAACTTTAATGTTTTGCATCTTCTTCCGGTGCAGACACGGGAGACCCGTATTTATAGCTTGGACTTTCCACATTCGCCCAGGGGAAGCACGGACTCCTCGGAATCCCAGTGGCTAGATGAGAGGCACAGCCCGCAGTGGGAGGCTTTTAAGTAAATCCTTACGAGTTGGTAGTTCTCGCAAATATGGATATTTGTGGGAGACACAGAATAAATAATCTTAGCTCTTTGGATCATGTTGCTTCTAGAGGGAGGTGCCATCCCTCGGAGCCAAAACTCTTTCCCAATGGGTTCTGCAAGGATAACAGTATACACAATACATCCATTAAATCTCAGAAAGTTAAAAAACATTTTTTTTTACAAGTGTCTCCTGAAAATTATAAGGGGCCACAAGGCCCCTCTCCAAGTTTTTATAACTAGTAATAGTTCCTGACAAACTAGACTGTTCTATAAGCTGATCTGCTTGTGAGGCATTGAAGGAACTTCAGGGATGCAGCCTCTGTGAGTCTTATGTGTGCTGGTATGGGATTTTAATCGATGCAGCTACCTTTGAGTCTTTCATGCTCCTGCAAGTAGCTCCTCACCCCTATGTTGTAGGTAACCCCAGTAGACTTACTGGTTCCCTAAGCTAGCCTTGGGTAGAATCGTTTCTTTGGTCTGTGGATGTCTTCCTAGGAAAAGTCACACAAATGTGGATGTCTTCCTAGAAAAGTCACAAGGGGCTCTTTTTTCCTTTTTTTTTTCTTTCTTTCTTTTTTTTTTGTTTTGTTTTGTTTTGTTTTGTTTTGTTGTTTTGAAACAGGGTTTCTCTATGCAGTTTTGGCTGCCCTGGAACCTGCCTCTGCCTCCTGGGGGCTGGGATTAAAAGCATGCATCATCACTGCCCACTAGCTTAAAATAAGCAAAGTGCCCATCCTCAGCTTTGTAACAGGGCCAAACGATGTATAAGATGATATCTCAAAATATCATTGAAGACGCTTCCACTACCCTTCACCCTCCATTTCTTTGACTGTTGTTCCATCCAAAAAGCTAGATTATTCTTTGTTTCTGTGAAGAAACCCAGGATCCAAAAGAATCCAGGAAGTTAAGAGGGTTGCAAGTCTCAACCTCTGGGGTTTTAAAGCTTGACTCTTAGGCACAGAAGGCTACAAAGCAAGCTTAATAAATTCGACTTGCCTTGATAGAGCTGGCCTAAAAGTTATGAAATAATCTCCCTGACCTTAGAGGTAAGATGTGACCAAATCCAGGTAAGATGTGACCAAATCCTTCCTAGGGTAGGAAGCGACGGGACTCACCCTCCAGGTCATTTGCACTAAGAGTGCCAGGCAGATGGTGAGGCTGGGTGCCAGAGGGGGATGTCTGTGGTAGGGTCGGGTGATTCAGAACAAAGCTTCCAGAGTGAGGCCAGATGAAGGTATGGGGCCAGGGTAGAGCAAGAAGAGCCTATGAAAAAAGGAAGAAGGAGGCGATTATTATGGGAAAAAGCCAGCTAAGGTTTCCCGAGAGGAAAATGGAATAGTGAGATACCTCAGCTAGGCTAGAAGCAGTCTGATTATTTTTCTTTGGTAGATTCTCAGAGAAGGCACGAGACCCAGTATCTGGGCAGATAAGCCTCGACACCACATAGGGTTTCTTGTGGCCTGGTGTGCTGCTGTCACTACAGAATGCTCCCAGTAAATAGTATATAGAACGACATGTTGAAAACAAGGTATTGGGGCTAGAGAGATAGCTCAGTGGTTAAGAACACCGACTGCTTTTCCAGAGGTCATGAGTTCAATTCCTAGCAACCACATGGTAGCTCACAACCATCTGTAATGGGATCTGATACCCTTTTCTGGAGTGTCTGAAGAGAGCTACAGTATACTTGCATACATTAAATAAATAAATAAATAAATAAATAGTGTTTTGGGATAACTTTAAGAAACAAAAAACAAACAAAAAACCCCAAGGTATTTACAAGGACATTTTAGCAGCTACATGAATGACATCCTGTGCTAAAGTTAGGTAGAAGTGTCTCCCTTCCCCAGGCCTATGTATCAAAGGCTTGGTCCCAACATCTGTATCTACTGGGTAGAAACTTTAAGAAATTGGCCCTAGGTCAACAGAAAGCTAAGTTGCTGGCAACATGCCTTTGAAAGGGATCCTGTCACTGGATAAACAGGTTCCCTTTGGTATTCCTGCCATGATGCTAAGAGGTCTAAGCAACAGGACCAAACAACCATGGACCAAAAGCTTTGACACCCTCAGCAATGGGAACCCCTTTCTCGTATTAAGGTGGTTATCTGAGGTTATCTAGGCAAAGGGTCCCAACTGGCTCAGGTGCAGCCAATGGGTCCCTCTCGCTGCAGCCAACACAAAGTTAACCCAGCCCGTATCCTACAGTCATGCCAAATTATATGAGGTAATAAAAACAATAACAAGGAGGGTCACAAATTCAAGGCCAACCTAGGCTATGTAGGGAAACCTTGTCTCAAGCAAAGCAAAAACAACAAAGCACACACAGAGATTCAAATAACAGAGACTCATTTCTCACAAGGGCAGTGTCTGCTACAGGTTAGCCGTGGCTTTGGATCGCTTCTGCATTGCTCTCAAGTAGGACTTTGCTGGGAAGGTGTTAGACCTCGTGGCAGCAGGAGAGAAGAAAGTGAATTTTAATGGATGGGGAAAGCATGAACAGGCATTTAAAATGTCCTTGTGGACATGCCCCTTGTTCTCATGTTTTAATTCTGAAGCAAGCCACTTGGCCACACTGAACTGCAGGCATTGGGGGTGGGGGGGTTTGGAAGAAGGATCCAGGATCTTTGCAAACAATCCTAATGGCACACAGGCTCTCAGAACAACACCTTGTTATGCTTAGCTTATTTATGCTTACTCTTTAGGGTTTGGTAATACAAGTTGAAATGGGCTTAGGTTAAGTTTTTGCCACTGAGCAAATAGGGTTTGGAAGTAACATTTACCTCATAGAGCTGGTTGCATGGCTCAGCAGGTAAGGTTGTTTGCCACCAAGTCTGACCATCTGATGATCTGAGTTCGGTCTCCAGGGCCCATATGGTAGAAGGACAGTACTCACTCCAGAAAGTTGTTTTCTGACTCCACAAGTCAGACATGACATCCGCAGGTGTGCAAGCACACCTAGCTGCACATACTAACTAAATGTAATAAAGACATTTTTACAATTAAGCTCATAGAGTGTAGAGATCTGGGTAGTGATAGATACAGAATCGACATCTCTCCCCTCCTCCCTCTGTCTATCTCTTTCAGATTGAGGGCAGTTTCATCAGATGTTAAAAGGACAATCCCAGAACCAGCTGTAAATCTTAGCTACCCAGAGGAGGGGGAAAGTAGAGGCTAGAGAAGGAGGAGTGGGGGGAGCTAAGCCAGTTGAGTTAAATTGGCTTGGGAATTGGCACATGGTGGCCTTAGCTTCATTCCATCACGGGCCACAGTCAGATAAAGATGTTTTTCACCTTACAAAAGGCACTTTCTCTAAGAGGAGCGGAGGGTTGGTTGGGAGACAGTAAACAGATCAAGAGACTTCACCTCAACAGAGCTAGAGAATAAAGAACCGATATGCAAAGGTTGCTTCACATTGGAGCAACTTGATTCGAAGACTCCTAAAAGATACCAAAATCCATGGGTACTTCATTCTCTTTCATAAAATACTGTGGTATTCACACAGATCTAAATACTTTAAATAATCTCTGGAGTTCTTATAAGCAGCACTTCATCCTGTGGATTCATCATAAACACGTTGCTTATGTATTTCTGCCCCCCCCCCCCCCGTGTGTGTGTGTTTTGAGATAGGGTCTCTCTCACTACATAGTCTTTGCTGGCCTGGAACTCTCTATGACCAAGCTGGTGTCAAACTCAGAGATATGCCTGCTTCTATTTCCCATGTGTGCCATCATATCCAACAGCTTTTTGTACATCTTACATGTTATGTTTTATAAAAATAAATAGAGAAGGAAGGAAAATGTTTGGTGGAGGTATAGTCAGGTGTGGGGAAAGGGGATGCCTCCATAGTCCCATGCTAAGGCATCCCTTCCTCCTGAGTGACCAGCCACACAACAGTAGAGTATAGAAAAGAGTTTATTCAGGGAATGGGGAGGGGAGTTGAGAGGGTAATAGAGACAGAGAAAGGCAGAGAGAGGGAGAGTAGAGAAGTAGAGGAGTGAGGCCAGCCATGAGCATGTGGAGAGAGAAAGGGGAGGGGGATGGAGAGAGAGGGGGGAGTGGGACAAGAGAACAGAGAGAGAGCAAGAAGACAAGAGAGAGAGGAGGGGCGAGCAGCTCCTTTTATAGTGAGTTAGGCACACCTGGCTGTTGCCAGGTAATTGTGGGGTGGAGCCTAGACAAAATTTCCAATTTTGAATCTGTGGTACAGAATTTGTGCACATGATTAGGGGGAGGAGACGGCTCACACCTACAATGCCAGCACTTGGGAGACACAGGCAGGAATGCCAGAAGTTCAAGGCCAGCATGGGCACACACTCTTGAGTTTACTGTTAGCCATAGACAGAAAACACTCAGCACCTTCGGGTGAGGGATGAGGAGAGTAATACAAATACAATGAAATGTGTCTGTCTCCAATGTCAGACAGCGAGAAAGTGTGGACACAGAGGTTGGGATGTGTAAGGCGCCGAGAAAGGGAATAAATTAGAGCTCGCAGAGTATGGATACCGTGGATGGTAGGCAATGTTTTAGCAACAACTTCCACACAAAGAAAGATGTGGAGATGAGCACATGCCTCATTGTCCAGGCAGAAACTGGCATTCCATTATCCAGGCAGGAAGTGGCATCCGTGGCTGCAAACATCGGTCTGTCCTGAGGCAATGCAAGGCTCTTTGTGAATTCAGGCTGCTTTTGCAGGCCCCGTGTTCCTTCCGTTAATTTTTTCAGGGGCTGCCTGTCTTTATCCTCTCTTGTTCAGAGCCCCTCTAATCTATTTTGCACCCCGACCTTCTCACAGATGCAATTTGATTTCCAGGTTGCTAGCAGGCTTCTCTCTGGCTTTGATTTATGCATCATTTCCCCGAGCCCTACGTCTGTGGTGGAGAACGTGTCTTCGCTTCCTTTCCCGTTCCCTTTAAAGACCCACAGGTGCTTGGAGACTGCTGGAGACACCAGGCTGAATACAGAGACTTGCAGGGAGCCCGTCTGGGGTTTGATGTGGGCATGAAGGAAGATTCTGGCCTCCTCAGTGTGAGGGCAGATTTTCTTGCTTCTTTTGGAATGATTTTTGAACTTTCTAAAAATTGCCTCAGCACTCTTAGAAAGAAATGGGATGGTGCAGCTCAGAGGTACAAAGGGCAAGAGGTAGGTAGGAGCTTACCTTCTGTTACCATCCCTCCCGGACCCCGCTGCGTCTGTTTTCTGACTCCATCTTCTTCCCTGTGTCTGTCTCCCCATCTCCGAGGCTGGTAGAAGGGTCAAACACCCTTCAACCAGAGAGGCTCCAATATTCATCATTCCCTGTAGCCACACATGCTTCTCAATGCCCCAAACATCACTGTTACATAATTTATTTATAATCCAGCAGCCATCAGCCAAATGCCTTTTGTAAACTTCAACTTCTTCCTAAGGACCTATGTATGCCTCAAGTTGAGTGGAAGTTATCCTAGAAACCACTTAAGGGGAAGCACGTGCGGGTGAAGGTAGCTCTCTCTTCTTGCCATTTAGCACAGATTATTTTTTGTTTGTTTTGAGACAGGCTCTCTATGTAGCCTTGGCTGTCCTGGAGCTTGCTAGTAGGCCAGACAGGCTTTAGATTCACAAAGACCCACTTGCCCTGCCTCCTGCGTGCTGGGGTCAAAGGTGCACAGACTCTTGAGCTCACTCATTCGCCTTAGGTAGAACAAACTCAGCACCTTCCGTGGGGGATGTGGAAGAGTGAGATGCATGTGTGCACATAGCATCGTGCTTAGGCATCTCAGGAGGTAGGCCCTTTGAGGTACACTGTGTGGTCCATGTGCGTCTGTGCCCAGACGCTGTCTCTAAATTGTAGGGAGGTCAAGCTGTTAGCCAGTCCCTGGGATTCTGACCCCAGGCTCATTGCAGGGGCTTATAAAGCTAGTGGGGGCTAGAGTCAGTTTCCTGCTACACGACCCTGCCATCTTCCTCCTCCTGTTTCTCCTCCATGTTCACACCAACCCTGTTTCCCACATTTTTTTTCTGTCCAGCTTTATTAGGATGATCAGCAGGTAAAAACTGTATGTATCTAGGGTGTCTCGGGTGATTTGTGTGGGTCATCTTATTTATTTATTTATTTGTTTACTTATTTATTTATAAATACCAGGGTCTAGTGTAGCTTAGCTTAGCCTTGAATTTGCAACATAGCTGAGACTGGCCCTGACCACTGTCCAAGTACTGGCTTCAGTCCCACAAAGCTAGCTATTCTTTCTCTGGTTCTGTGTGTTTCCTCCTTAATGGTACAGCTTACAGTATGTCCTGGGTGAGAGAATGGATTGTCCCTGTATCAAGTCCACTGTTTACTGCAGGTATTACACACTTTGTCCTGAAGCTGTTCGGATGTCCTTGGCTGAAATTCACTTTGCTGTCTTCTAGCCTTCTCAACAGTTTTATTTACAGCAATTAAAATCATCTCCCCACTTTTCTTTTCTAGCCCAGGCTAGCCTCAAACTCACTAAGTAGCCAAAGATGACATTGGCTCCTTCCTCTACCTCATAAACACTGGAGTTATAGATATGTGCCCTCACGCCTGGCTTTATCTTTTTTTTTTTTTTGTAGTTCTTTTTTTCTCCATATCTTCTGTTTCCTATGACACTAAGGATCTCTCTCTCTCTCTCTCTCTCTCTCTCTCTCTCTCTCTCTCTCTCTCTTAACTTTTTATTGGTTCTTTGTGAGTTTCACATCATGCACTCCAATCCCACTCATCTCCTCTACTCTTCACAACCACCTTTCACCCTTTCAGCGATGCCCCTGACCCCACTCCCACGCAACAGAGAAAATAGAGTCTCACTGTGGACGCTGCGGACACTAAAGGATTTCTTAAGGGCAAGTGTCACCCCCACCACGCCTGTATCTGCTAAGGCAGTGCTTTAGATGTATGCAGGCAGAAAAGGCCTGTGAAGGGTTGATTCAGAGGGATTCTGGGTAGCTAACCGAAATGGCAGTTCCCTCCAGAGACACACGGTGGCGGTCTAGCCAAGCAGAGTTGCACAGATCATACCAGGCGCCTTTAGTTTCTCAGCAATTTTAAAGATAATGGTGACTCCGTTGATTGCTGTCTCACTAGTCCTATCAAGCAGCTATGGATGACGGGAAAACAAATATGAAAGCCAACTTAATGAGCAAAACAAGACAGAAAAATCAGACTCGAAGACACTATCCACAGAGAGACAAGCACCTGCTTTCTCTGAACAAGGACCCTGCCACTCTAGCTGAGGACATGACACAGAGCTCGAGAGCCTCTGGTGAGGCCAGGCCGAGGCCTGTGTGGTGGGGAGAAACTGCCTTTCAAGTTTTCCCTCTTTTCCTGGGGAAATTGATGTTGCTTATGTGGCAGTTCTCAAGTACCCAGGCTGGCCCAGATCTCCCTATGTAGCTGAGGTTAACTTTGACTGGCTGATCCTTCAGGGCTTCTACAAGGAAGTGGCGTATACCACCACAGCCAGTAATATTTGGCTCCAGGGAGGAAAGCCAGAGCCTCATGGATGCAGGCAAACCCTCTACCACGAAGCGTCACCCTACCTTTCCTGGGTGGGCTGTTGTACAGAAAATGAGCTGTAATAGCTTTGTTGCCTAAGTTAGCTAAATTGAGTATTTTTTCTTATTATTTTTCTAAATGTGCAAAGTATGACATATAGTAGATACAAGAGTGTGTGTTCTGAAGTAGCCACCTGTCCCTTGCAAGGGTGCTTGCTGCCTTGAATTTGTCTTTCTTTCCCATAATGCTACTATAAGACTGTAGTTTTTGTGTGTGTGTGTGTGTGTGTGTGTTTTTAAACGGGGTCTTGTGTCTCCCAGACTTGCTTTAACTTGAGGTGTTACAGGGATGACCTTGAGCTTCTCACCCTTCGGCCAGTACTTCCCAGGTGCTGGGGAGATTGGAACCCAGGGCTTTGTGAACGCTAGGTGAGTTTCAACTGAGCTCCACTAATAAGACTTTTAGAGCTTACCTCTTTATTTGAATAAATTAGATTGCATATTGAATAAACTGAGATGGAAGAAGCCAAAGAAACCGGCAGGTTAGAAAGCCGTGTCAGGAAATGAAAGTTAAAGCGTGATTAAAAGTGGCTTACAAATTTAAGCTGTTCTTGGCAACAGGTAAGACACTGTCTCAAAATAACTGAATGAATAAAGCTTCAAAAGTCAACATGTAAATTCCTGCTCATTTTTCTCCATCCTTCCACTACCCAGATGCTTTGTGTGAGTCTCTCTCTCTCTGTCTCTCTGTCTCTGTCTCTATCTCTGTCTCTCTGTCTCTCTGTCTCTGTCTCTGTCTCTGTCTCTGTCTCTCTGTCTCTCTCTCTCTCTCTCTCTCTCTGTGGCTAATTATATAGTTGTATAAAGTTTGAGTGCTGGGTTCTTAGGGACTGATAGCATTGGTGTGGACTGGTATCTGGGTGACGGTGGTTTTCAGAGTCTACCATGGAGTCAGAGAAGATTCTGGAAGGACAGACATAGGTTGCAGAAAACCCTCACAGAGGACAACATCCAGAGGTGATTCATGCAGAAAGGTCATCAGCACAGAGGTCTTTGTCAACTCTTGCCTCCCTGGATCAGGCAGCTGATCTGATCTTATTACAGGGACTTGCTGTCATGCAGAGGAACCAATCACCAAATCCCACTGGGTTTCCAGCATCTTATCTTTTAAAAAATAAGGCACGGTTTGAAGATCAAAACTGATTTCATGAGAAGAAAAGAAACCTTTGCTTCTGAAGTTGCTGCTGTGACTTTTCATGATCCGGAGGCAGCTTTAATTGCTATGATTCTCCTCCCCATCTGGAAGGCTGAGCTGTTAGACCACAGAACTCACTTCTGGAGCTGTGGAAGATTGCATCCCCCTGCCCCAGTCTGATTTAATTACTGTACTGATTTAATGAGTTATCATCTATGCAAGTTTTTTTTTCTCAGATTGTCCCTTTGTTTTTAAAAAGAATCTTCAAAATAAATTGTTAAAACACCAGGATATAGAAACAAATGCAAAGGAGGGTGTCTTAGTCAGGGTTTCTGTTCCTGCACAAACATCATGACCAAGAAGCAAGTTGGGGAGGAAAGG
>NW_022196913.1:3327106-3330274 GCF_008632895.1 Mastomys coucha
GTCAGGACTGGAACTCAAGCTGGTCAGGAAGCAGGAGCTGATACAGAGGCCATGGAGGGATGTTCCTTGCTGGCTTGTTTCTCCTGACTTGCTCAGCCCGCTCTCTTATAGAACCCAAGACTTCCAGTCCAGAGATGGCACCACCCACAAGGGGCCCTACCCCCTTGATCACTAATTGAGAAAATGCCCCACAGCTGGACCTTATGGAGGCACTTCCCCAACTGAAGCTCCCTTCTGTGATAACTCCAGCCTGTGTCAAGTTGACACACAAAAACAGAGGGGCTGGTGAGATGGCTCAGTAGGTAGGGGGCTTGTTCATAAAGCCTGAGGACCAGAGTTCAATTTCCAGGACCTACATTGACTCTTGTAATGTATGTTGTGAGTGTGTGTGTGTGCACTAAATAATACATACATACTACATACATACATACATACATACGTAGATAAATAAATAAAATGTAACTAAAAATACAAAGGTGAAATGAGGCTGAGTTTCACATCTCGAGCACTCTTGTACCTCCCCCACCCCATCTCTGAAAGTCAGAGGCATCCTAAAATAGCCTGGAAGCTTCCATAGTTCATGGAACTGAAAACCAAATCGAAGTGGTGATCAAATCAATTTATGACTCAGTTTTGAGAACTAGAGAGGCTTGCTTTATATTCCAATTACCTATGTTTTCTAAATGTGTACCATGCTGCAGTGACTCAGAACTTAAGAGTTCATGTTGCCAGCCATCATTGCCTGTTTCAAAGTGAGTTTCAGCCCTGGGACTCACTTGGTGGGAAGGGAAAAGTTCTCTGACCTCCATATATGTACCACGGCACATATATTTCCCCCCAAAATAAATAGATTAACAAAAATGTATTCTATACTATGTAGCACAAACTTGGAATAATGTAGCATGGTGTCTTACCCCTAGTAAATCATAAGTATGTCCATGATGTAAGTCTTGCATTTCAAATGGACTTAAGAGCACCATGACATTTTATTATAGAGATTTACCATAATTTGCTTAACCAGTCTCTCTTGGCAGACACATAAAATTTAAATGTCATAAATAATACCCTGCCAAATAACCTTTTGCATGAATCTCTCTTCAAATCTCTGACATTTCTCTGAGGTTAAGTTCCTAGATCCAAGGCAGTATCCTCCATGGTTTCTGGTGTCTATTGTCCAATTGTCTCCAGAAACTTTGCAGCTCCGGTACTTAAGAAATTTTAAGGATGGGGGTCATGACCTTGAATTGGACTTTAGAAACAACCTCTTATTGTGGCTGATGTTGTTCCACAGATATTAAACTACTTGCTGGATACTTTACCTTGTACATGAGCACTCAGCCTTGTAGAGTGAACAGTGTCTCTGATATTTTGAAGACTTCCTCTATATTCAGTAACTAGAGGAAATGAGAATTAATCAGCATTCTCTAGAGAAATAGTCTAATAGGAGGTACATGCATTAAAATGTATTAAAATAGACAAGGAGACTTATAATGAGCCCTAGTTCATGTGATTAGCAAGCTGAGAAGTCTCACATTCTACAAGCTGGGAACTCAGGGCATGATGTAATTTGGCCCCAGTCTGAACAAAACCCATGGAGCCAGAGTCTGAGGGCAGAAGATGAACTGAGATGTTCCAGCTCAAGCAAAGAGGCAAGAAGGAAAAGAACAAAGTTCTCTTTTTTCTAATGAGGCCCTCAGTGGGCTGGGTGATGCTCAACCATTTTGAGAAGGGAAGTCTTTACTGAGATCACAGATTCAAATGCTAACACCATCTAGAAACACCCTCGTAGACACACTCAGAGATGCTATTTAATCCAGACAACCCTTGGCTTAGTCAAGTGGACATGTGTTAACCACTAGAGTGGCAGAGATGGGGAACAGTGAAAGGGGAAACCTCTGATCTCCACAACTTTACCATATCAATTATTAGCTCCAAGAATCACAAAGATTGATTCACATAAACTCTTGAGATAGACTCAAACATTGGAATGTTGAGGTAAGACTACCAGCGGTTTAGGAAATGGCATCTAACAGAATGCCCATGTTAGTGTTAGGACCATCTCAGTGACTCTCTTCTAATATAAGAGATGTGTCTTCCTGTCCAAAGGATGCATATAAAAGTCTCCTTTTGGTACTCCTTCATTGGACAGTCCTCTTCTCTTTTTATTATATTATTTCATGTGTGTGGATGTTTTGCCTGCACATATGTCTGTGCACCATGTGCTTGTCTATGGTGCTCAAAGAGGCTGGAAGACCAAGTTAGATCCTTGGAACTATACTTAGATAGTTGTGAGTTGGCATGTGGGTATTGGGAATCGAACTTGGGTCCTTGGGAAGAGCAATCAGTGCTGTCAACCACTGAGCCATCTCTTTAGCTTTAGTTTGCCTTGTCTTTTACACAAAGAAACTATAACTAACTACCTCTTGTCAGAAATGCTTTTCTGTAGTTTGGACCTGAACTGTCCCCCATGGGCTCATTGAGCTCTTGTTCCTCTGTGACAGGAGTCTGTGGAACTATTATCAGGTTGGGGCATAGCTAATAGAAGCAGTGTGATAGTTTGGACCTTGGTTCCAACCACTTACTGCTTCGTGGTCTTTCATGGCGTGAGGAGCCTTCACTGAGTGCTCTCACTGCAGTAAACTACACCATGCTTTGGTGGACTGAGGTCCTCTGAAACCGTAAGCCAAGATAAAGCTTCCTTCCCTAACACATTTTTTTTTTTGTCAGTATTTTGACACAATGATCCTAAATCCAATACCCTCTTGATCCTTTTCTTCCTGAAACATGTTGCTTCAATCCACCTCTTATATTCTATCTGCTTGTTCCCTGCCTACTGCATTGACTCTTTGCATCCCTATGCTATTATATTACTGTCTTAGTTACTGTTCTATTGCTGAGAGGAGACATCATGACCAAGGCAACTTTCACAATAGGGCATTTAATTGGGGGCTTGTTTACCGTTTCAGAAGATTAATCCATTATCATCATGGTGGGGAGTGAGGCAGGCAGGCATGCATGGTGCTGGAGAGCTTACATCTGATCTTCAAGTTTCGGGGTGAGAGAGAAAGAAGCCTGGTGTGTGCTTTTGAAAACTTTTGAAAACTAAGTAGTACCCTCAGAGCTCCCAGGGTCTCAACCACCAACCAAAGACTGCACATGGAGTGGTCT
>NW_022196913.1:3330981-3339308 GCF_008632895.1 Mastomys coucha
AAACAATAAATTTCTGCCTTTTTAATGTTAAAAAAAAAAAAAGAAAGAAAACTCAAAGCCCACCCCCAGCAAAATACCTCCTCCAACAAGGCCACACCTCTTCCAACAAGGCCACACCTCTTCCAACAAGGCCACACCCCCAACAAGGCCACACCTCCTCCAACAAGGCCACACCTCCTCCAACAAGGCCACACCTCTTAATCCTTTCCAAACAGCTCCGCTAACTACGGATCAAGCATTCAAATATAGGAGACTATGGGGGAACCACCATAATTCATCAGTGTTTCCTCCCTTTTCCAGGATGACTGAAAAGGAAAATAAACCTGGAGTCAAGACATCTGGACTGGTATTCTAGCCTCTTCTAGATGTGCGAGTCAAGCAAATAAATGGCTGGACTTTCACAGGGAAGTCCTGTGCTTCTGAGTAGAAGATTTAGACTTGGGAGTTGCAAAGGGAAGGTACTAAGGCTCAAGTAGCCCAGCCTCAGCCACGCCTTAGCCTCAGCCACGCCTTAGTCTGAACAGTTTACCTGTGCTATGTGTACTGAGCTCTAACCAAACAATGGAATGACTCCTTGGACTTGGTACAGGCCACTGTGAAGAGAGTTTGGCTCAAAGCTGTGTGAGGTTTCTTCAACATCTTGTATCATTTTGAGACTGCCTAAATAATGCAAAGGGCTTAGTTTCATTTCTCACAGACATTCCAGGGAATGGAGGGGTTGTTTGCTTTTGGTCTGGGGATAGAGTCACGCGATGCAGTCTGAGATAGCCTTGAACTTGCTTTGCGACTCGGGCTCTCAGTCCTACCTTAGTCTCTCGTGGGTTCTGGTACACACTACCACACCTAGCTTTTTATGAAAGGCATACGCTTACTATGATCATCCACCTCTTCTTTTTCTCAGAAGTGGATCCTTCTAGGCTACACAGTCAACACAGGTCCCCAGAGAACATGGGAGCCTCGTGTTCTAATGGATCTGCCCTACTTCCCAGGGAGGAGCACTCGGCCTTTCTCCTAACTTGGCGTTCTTGGGTATTTGTTTTCTGTGGGAAGCCCTGATCCACTTCCATCACACACGCCTGCTTTGTGGAAGAAGAAACTGGGACAGGGAGGACGAGCCACACTGACCTCAGATGGCACTCGCCATCTGTCAGAAGGACCACTTCCTCAGGCAGGTCCTTCCCTCTGGAGCTACCCTGCCTGGAAGGAACCTCATTCTCTTTCCTGATCTCTTGATGGCACGTAGCCTGTTTGTCTCCCCTTATGTTTTCTTCTCATAGGAAGCCAGCCCTGTCACTGTTTGGCCGCTGTGTCTTCCAAAGGAGAGACCACGGGATGAATGAACTCGTCTGCTTAGTCCAAGTGGCAAGGCCATCCTTCCTGTGTGGCTGGGCAACATGAGTGGCAGGCATTGAGGACAGTGACAGTGCCCTGTGGTTCCAACCCTGTCTGATTAGCTCCATTGCCCCATGTGGCTTTGGGGATGTACATATGTCATGCAAAGAGACATCCCAGAATAACCCAGATGGAACAAAGCAGTTGGTTGTGTTTCAGGGGAACATGGGAATTTATAGCCAAGTTCATGTTTTCAGAGCCCAGGCCCATTTCATTTAGGAGAACCAAGCTGTTTTGAAAGGGAAAGGATTTTAACATTTCAGACACCTCTCTTTGAAGGCTGTGAGAGAAGGCCAAAGAAATCAACCCACTTGGCTCCCTCACCTCTTCCTTTTAGTGGCGCACATAGAAAGTGGTGATGTTGTTTACAGAGCACACTGATTGGCTACTGATGCAGGAAACCAGCAGCTCTCAGCCCTAACAGGGCACCTGAGGACTGTGGGGCCAGGCATCTCAATCCATTCATTTGCACTGACTCCCGACATGGACAATGCCAAATGAACAACAGAAATGGAAGAACAAGTGACATGACTGTCATGCTTTCAATGAAGGTGATGAAAACAAACAAACAAACAAACAACAGTGGTGCTTTGATGTGTGTATCCTGAAAGGACTATTTCTCTTGTCTGGTTCAGACAAGAAGTAAATTAAAATTAAAAAAACTTTTTTCTTTTTAGTTGATGTGTCTGTGTGTCTCTGTGTGGGCATGTGTATATGGGTGCAGGTGCCAGCGGAGGCCGGAGCCCCTGGAGCTGGAGCTACAGATGGTCAGGAACTGACATGGGCACTGGGAATTGAACTTGGTCCTCTTCAAGAGCACTATGCATTCCTAGCCACTGAGCCAGTCTCCAGCCCAAGCTTTCTTTTGTTTTCAGTCGTATGTGTGTGCACACGTGCACATGCGCACACAGAGTGCAGGTGCTGAGGGCTGCAGGTGTCGGGTCTCCCTGGAGCAGTTTTAGGTGGGTGTGAGTTACAGATGTGTTTTGAACAGAGCTTAGCTCCTCTGCAAGAGCAGTACATGCTCGTACGTGCTGAGCCTTCCCCCCAGTACCCCCCCCTTTGCCTTTTTAAAGTAGCCCAGGCTGGCCCAGAGCTTTCTTTGTGGGCAGAGGATGATGTTGAACTTCTAAAGATCCCGCCTCTATATCCTAAATCAATGAGATTGGAAAGAGATAAGCCTGGTTCACACCCAGTGTTGATGATCAATTTCAGGTATCAACTGAACTGTATATCTCCAGTACCCAGAAGTCAACTTCTCCTCCTCCTCCTCCTCCTCCTCCTCCTCCTCCTCCTTCTTCTTCTTTTTCTGAGACAGGGTTTCTCTGTGTAGCACTGACTGTCCTGGAAGTCACTTTGTAGACCAGGCTGGCCTCGAACCGCCTGCCTCTGCCTCCCAAGTGCTGGGATTAAAGGCATGTGCCACCACCGCCCAGCGGCCAAAAGTCCACTTCTTAAAATTCAAGATTGAACCACAATGAGAACTCATTAGAATTAGAATAATGGCCATTAAAAGCAAGCAAACAAACAAAAATAATCCAACAACAAGTGAACAAATAAAAACCTCAAATCCAGAAAATAACAAGTGTTGGCAAGGATGTGAAGAAACCAGAACCTTATACATTCCTAGTGGGAATATGGAATGAAATAAAAATTAAACACACAGCTACCAGAGGACCCAATTCTGCTTCCATATATATGTCCAAAAGAAGAGAAAATAAGAACTTGAAGAGATGTTTGTACTCCAGTGTTCATAGCAATATCCTTTCCAGTAGCCAAATGTGGAAGCAAAGGGAAAATGTGATATACTCAATGGAGTATAAGTCACACTTTAAAAAGACATTCTTTCAGGTGCTGGGACATAGAAGAAGCCTGATGTATGGTTTGATTGAAAATGGCCCTGTAGACTCATTTATTCACATGCTTGGTCC
The DNA here is from genome assembly GCF_008632895.1 of Mastomys coucha. Taxonomy (NCBI): domain Eukaryota; kingdom Metazoa; phylum Chordata; class Mammalia; order Rodentia; family Muridae; genus Mastomys; species Mastomys coucha. Next base: position 3,334,305 of record NW_022196913.1, read on the forward strand.
CCAGTTGATGAACTGTTTGGAAAAGATTTATGGCCTTGCTTGAGGAGGTGTGTCAATGGGAGTGGGCTTTGAGGTTTCAGAAGCCCATGCCAGATACCCCATCCCCACCCCCCCACCCCTGCTGCCTACAGATCAGGATGTAAAGCTCTCAGCTACTCTTCCAGCTCCATACTTACCTGCTTCCTGCCATGATGATAATGGACTGAAACTGTAAACGTGCCCCCAGTGAAGAGCTGCTTTGGTCACGGAGTCTGTTCACAGCAACAGAACTAAGATACCTGGGAACATTACAGTAAGCGATGTAAGACAGCCACAAGTGGGTAGAGTGTGGCTTCATTCAATATTAATATCCTTCTTGTTGCTGAGCCCAGAGCTGTCAGATACAGAGAGGGGGTGGGCGACGGTGGGTGGTGGTGGGGGCAAGCGATCACAATAGAATGTGGTTGCCAGGGATTGTGGGGAAGGAGTTGGGGAGTTAGTGTTTAATGGGAGAGCTTCCATTTTGTAAGAGGAAAATGTTATAGAGTTGATGGTGGTGATGGATGTGCAACTACGTAGGTGTATCAAGGCCACTTAAACGTGGGCAGGATGCTATATTTTCTCATGTGCATTTTCATGCACTCACATGCACACACATATTCGCACACACACAGGTGCACACAAATGCACGCACACATGCATGCACAAACATACATACTCACACATACTTCTAGGGCTAAGTTCATCTGGTAAAGCGCTTGCCTCTGTGGCACTTTCAGACTGTGTCCTCTGCCCCTGACACCCCTTCTTGCTTCCTTGGGTTCCTTTCTTGGCTAAGGTGTGAGCGATTACCCCTCTCTCCGGCCTCCCCTCCCCAGTTTTGGTTCCCACCAGTCCCCTTCTAAGCCAGTTGTAAAGCCTCTCTCTCCCTCTCTCCCACCTGCCTCGGCACACTGCTGCTTCAGGAAGTTCTGACTGGTCTTGGGGCTCTTGGTTAACAGAATACATTTCCACTGTGGGTTTGGCCTCATCAAGACCGAAAAGGTCTGTCCCTTCTGGCTCCTGCTGGTCTCTGACTGTTGGTCAGTTTGTTTTGAGCCAGGGAGGGGAATGGGGCAGAGCAGAGAAGCCTGACACAAAGACAGCCCCTCTGTTCCCCTAGCACTGTTGGATGCCCGGTGGGTGGTTCTTGGCCACAGTCATTCCTCCTCCTCCTTCCCCACTGCCAGCTGGGCCTCTGTCCCCTCTCGTCCAGCAGTGCCAGCAACTACCATGAAAGAACAGTTCTTCACTGAGGGCCAAGTGGAGGCTTCACCCCACCCATTCTCAGAGGACCTTCTTTAGTCTAGCACAGGTCTGTAGTGCCAAGGGACTATCTCTGCGGTTTGGGGTGATTTTTCAAGTAAATTGACATAGGAGACCAGCCACAGAGTCTGGCTTTCTCCTTGACTTTCGTTCTCTACCTGAGATCTCTTCCTTGAGGTCCAGGGCTTAGGTTTGGGCTAAGACCTACCTTGTCAGGTCCTCTACTTAGGAGCCCTGAGAAGCTTTCCTAGGTTTCCCAGGCAATTATTGACAGAGGAATGATTTGGCACCACCCCAGTCAGTTACTGGGACACAGAGACTCTGACATGTCAGCTTCTTTATTTCTAAAACCAACTGGACTGCCCCACCTCCCGCCCCCAGTCAGGACTCACTTCTGAGGGTAAGGATATAGCCCAGTTGATAGAGTACTTGCCCTACTCTGTGTGCATGAAGCTCTAAATTCAGTCTTCAGGGCCATATAAACTGGCCTGATAGCATGTATATATAACCTCAGCAATGGCAAGATGGAGCAAGACAGTGAGGAGCTCAAAGTTATCCTTGGCTACATACCAAGTGTAAGGCTAGCTAGGGCTGCATGGGACCTTGAAAAGGAGAAGAAAGAAAAGGCCCAGTAGGGAGTTTTTCTGCAATTCAGATCTTAAACCCTCTCAAAGACCCACACATCCTTTCTCCACATCCAACAGCAGCTGTGTAACTTTCCATGGCTTTCCCAAACGTTCCCAATGAGTCTCAAAGAGGGTTTAGAAAGTTAAGGAGAAGCTTATTCCAGACACACACTCCTGATCCTGGCCCGGGTGTGGCTGGAGTTCAGTAGATTCTTGGCAGCGCATGTGTGGATGCTGGTGTGTGAGTCTCCCTGTACCTGGATTACAGTGACTTCACACACGGTCTCCTCTCAGCAGGCTACACTGGATCGTGGAAAAAGACAGTCTCAGCCAGTGAATCAATTTCTAGACTTGAACCAGTTTGCAGATCCAGAATCTCTTGAATGAAGGGTTCCCCTGAGGAAGGATCTTGATAAGATACCTAAAAATTTTGTTGTTAGCCTTTCTCCCGCGCTTCCCCAGAGGGACCTACAGCCTTTTACAAGGGCAACCATATACTGGGGGGAAAAGAAATAATCAGACTTTCTGGGGTCTATTGGATACTGGTTCTGAATTGACACTGATCTCAGGAGATCCCAAGAAATGTGTGGCCCTCCAGTTAAAGTAGGGGCTTATGGAGGACAGGTGATTAATGGAGTTTTGACTGATGTCTGACTCACAGTAGGTCCAGTAGATCCCCGAACACATTCTGTTGTCATTTCCCCAGTTCTAGAATGTATAATTGGGATAGATATACTCAGAAATTGGCAGAATTCTCACATTGCCAGCCTCACTGGTATTTGAGAGTACAGTTCAGTAAGTAGTATTGTTCTGTAAAGAATTGTGGTGTCTAGTTTTATGTCAACTTGACACAAGATAGAGTCCTTTGGGAAGAGGGACTTTCAACTGAGAAAATGCCTCCAATAGATTGGCCTATGGCTAATCATCTTCTTCATTGACTGATTGGTTGATTGATTGATGTGGGAAGGCCCAGCTTACCATGGCAATGCCATCCCTGCATTCTACAGGAGAGTAGGCTGAGCAGCTATGAAAAGCAACCCAGCAAGCAGCACCGCTCGATGGCCTTTAGACCCGTTCCTGCCTCCAGTCTAGCACTGACATCCCTGGATGATGGACTACAAGCTGAGAGTTGAAATAAACCCTTACCTCTCCAAGTTGTTTTTGGCCACAGCATTTTAACACAGCAATAGATACTCTAAGACTCTAGGTTCTGTAAATTCATTATCCTGCCAAGCTGGAATTCAGCAATATAGCAAATTCCCATGCTGTCCTCTTTTTCTAGAGGCTGGTGGCCCATGGTTCCACCTTCTGTTGGATGGCTTTTGATACCTTCAGTAAGAGGGATCCTTTGTGTCATCATCCTCCTTGTGACTGGCTTCTTTCAGCATTATGTCCTTGAGGTTACTCCAGGTCACAGCCCATGTACCTAGTCTCTCCTAGACTTCAACAGTGACCTTACAAGTTGACTTTGAGTCAGTTTCCAGGTGAGAAAATTGAGACTTGGAAGGATTAAACAATTGCCCAAGACTATGCAATGGGTCAAATTACGTACCCTCAGATATATGGCCCAGTTCTCCCCCTAATTACCTAAACGTGACCTTATTTGGACATGGATTCTTTGTGGATCTGATTAAGTTATAGACATGAGGTCACCCTGTGTTTGGAATGAGTTCTGAATGCAGTGACTGACTGACATCTCTTTCTTTGACATCTGGGTAGGCTAGCAGAACCCACAAGAACCAAGTTGCTCTCTAGCTTCTTTTTCTACAGAGCACTAAGGTTCCCCTTGGTGTTGCCACCACATGAACTTGCCCGGAGTCCCTTTGGCTTCTATATTTGACTTTCTATCTCTGCCAGACTCGAGTTGAGAGGTCAGCATTGATCATATTTGCCCTCTCCTCATTGTTCCTCCAAACATCACCCTGGTCTGCCTCCACACTTAGTGGCAGCATAGCCCTTGACCTCCAGAGGTCAAGTAGCATCTTTAGTTGTTGAAATGAAGGGCTGTTTTCTTCCTGCTCTCTGGAAGCTGGCTGTTCCCTGGATCTTCCCCCACTCCTGCCTTCATGAGATTCTTTGGATCTATGCTGTCATTCACTTGATTTCAGAGTCATGTCTGCTTTTTCTCCAGCTGCTACCCCTCGTACAGGCAAAAAGCAGCTGTGGGCAGTGGCAACAGCACAGCTCCACGTTGCTGTCTGCTGCAGCCTGAGGAGTTTCCTTAATCTAGATCCCTGGCCTTGACACAGAAAACTATTTCCGAAGGAGCCAGTAATAAGTAGAGTTGGCTTATTAAAAATAGAAAGAGCAGAGCCTGGGGGGAGAACTAGGCACACCTGAGGCCATGGGTATTGACTGCTCAGAGATGAGTGGCTTTTCTGTGTTCTTGTGGTGGCTGTATATAGGATTTCGGAAGCTTCTGGAACTTCATTTGCATAACATATTTAAGGGACCCTCTCCCCTTCTGTCTCTAGTCCTCTTTCTGTTGAGATTGTGGGGTGATGCGCTGGGATTACAGTGATAAGGTAATGCCAGGGGTCATTACGGTTGCTTGAGGGGTTCTGGTGAGATTCCTAGAAATTTGCAGATCTACAGCTGGGAAGGAAGAAAGGCCTTCCATAAATGTACATTTTGTTGCAGTTCTTGACTCTCATCTGGAAAGAGGCTTCACCAGCTCCTTATCCTTCTCACCTCCAGAATTTTCCCTCTCTTTCTATTCTAGCTCAACAGTGACAAGCTATGTGTAAGCTAAGATGCAGCTGCCCTGCCCTTGGCCAACACACAGCTGTTAGCTCTTATCTCCCAGGAGACACCTATTCTTTCTGGTTTCACCTGGCCCTTGTCGTCTTCCTCCAGTGCAGGCTGGCCCAGCACAGTGCCTTGCTGCTCCATTCTGCTCAGCTCCTGGGCATCAAGGACTCTCCCCTGACAGTGACTAGTGCCCCTTACATGGTCCTTTCAGAATCTTTCATTTCCTCAAGTAGCTGTTGTCATTTGACATGTCCATCCTTCTCCTCTGTGTTGATTGAGGGTCAGGTTCTGAATTGGCCCTGAACAATTCAAGGTTCACTTGATGTAGAAACAAACAAAAAAA
>NW_022196913.1:3339406-3344231 GCF_008632895.1 Mastomys coucha
CAAAAAAACAAACAAACAAACAAAAAAAACCCAACCAAACAAACAAAAAAAAAACCCAATAAGCAAACGAAAAAAACAAACCAGACTGAGCCAACCAACCAACCAACCAAATGAACTAACGACCAAATAAACAAAACCCTGCCCTCTCTGGAAGAGTGGCAGATAGAGATGCACTTGGAGCCCCTCTGTATGGCCCTAGGAGCCCACTGAGAACACTTCTGACTCTAAGTCCAAGATTCTGCAGATCTGAGAGGGAACAAGAGGATGACAGTGGCTGTGAGCATCACTCTCTCGCATGGTTATGGGAACAGTGCTAGTTTCTAACTCTGATACGGAGGGAGTCTCTGAGACAGGGGACAGGGGACACAGCATTGTTTTGCAACCTGCTTTCTCTGGGTTTTAGCAGCCTGTGGCTAGGCCGATGCAGCACTTCTCAACGTGTGTCCTTAGGATACGGATCGGATCGGCCTAGTTTCTTAGGTGGTTACTACTTTTCAATAAAAGTGTGCGTCGAGTTGAGAAGTCTAAGAAGTGTTTCGGGGCTGGTGAGATGGCTCAGTGGGTGGGGCACTCACCATCAAGTTTGAGGACCTGAGTTTAATCCCTGGGGCCCACATGGTAGAAGGAGAAAGCTTCCTCTTGCAGATTGTCATACACAAACGTGTAAACATGTACACAAGCACACACATACAAACACACACACATATATATGTATATATATGCACATAATATGATTAACTAAATTTAATTTTTAAAATAAAAAAAATTTATAAAATAAAACAGTGTCCAGGTGTGGTGGTGTTTCTAAAATTTTGGAGGTAGAGGCAGAGAAGGTTCAAGCTCATCCTCAACCACATAGGGAGTTCAAGACCAGCCTGGGCTACATGAGACCCTACCACAAAACAAAATATCAAAGCCCAACCCCAAGCAAAAACCAACCAACCAACAAAAGCAAACCCAAACGACAGCAACACATCAAAATAGCATTCCTAAGATTCTTTACTGCAGAACTTTAGGTATAATTGTGTCATCAAATCAGCATATATGAATGAAGGCATTTTGGTGAGTGTCACGTGCTGGGGACAGGAGCCTGGGAAAGAGCCTTGTCTGCAAGTAGTTTACTAAGTCTTCAGCAGACAGACTTTACGCAAGGGGCTACCCACTAATTATAGCTCTATAGTGCTACAAAGGAGAAGGGTGGGGTCCAAGGAGAGAGTGTTTGCCATTGCGCTCTATCTAGTCTGGCACATCAGCAGTGGCTTTCTGGGGGAAATGATGTCTGCATAAGACTTGAAGGAGAAGCTGTTTCCTAGGACATGGGGTGTGGAGCATGCACAGAAGCTCCGAATGGGAACGTGTTCCAAGCCCCTTCCCTACACTCCTCCCAGACTCCAGCTGGCACAGGGTCTTCTGTTGGCTTAGGTGCACACCAACATCTCCTGTAGGTGTTCCAGAGATCAGAGCTGGGGTGGGATATTGTCTGCCATTATCTGAAGACCAGGCTCTCTTCAGCCTTGTCTTTGTTGTCAGACAAACAATCCAGAACAAACAGCATGACCCTGGAAAGTCTTTCAAGCTATGCTTATTTTATTCTGTTTTATCGGCAAGGGGCAAGGGCTCATGTATCCCAGGCTGGCCTCAAATTCATTATGTAGCCAAGGGTGACCTTGAGCTGTTCCTCCTGCCTCCAACCCCTAAGAGCTAATATTACAGTTTCCAACATCCATGCATATGTATGAGTGTGTATATGTATGTGTATACATATGTATATATACATATATATAATTAAAGTTACAATTTGGGTTGCTTTTCTATTTCTTAAGGTACAGAGAGGAGAGAAGGAGCATTAGACATCAGTGAGAACATTTTTAAGCAGGAAGGGAAATGAATAAAATAAAAAAACAAATATAGCATTAATTATGAGTAAATGATATGGTGAGAACTCAACTCCCAGCAGGTGATGTGGAAAAGTACAGTATGTTTACCACGCCAAAGCTTCAGGAGACCACTGTGCCTTGGATATGGCCTATGTACTAGAAAGCCTCATGTGTTGAACTGAATCCCTGTTGTAGCATATTAGGGTCAAAACTTAATTCTAATGTAGTGTTCAGAGCTGGAGTGTATAGATGTTGATCAGGATTAATAATTGTCAACATTCCATCTAGACTCCGCCCCAGAGTTACCTGGCAACAGTCAGGTGTGCCTGACTCACTATAAAAAGGGCTGTTTGTCCCTCCTCACTCTCTTACCCTCTCTCTGTCCCTTCTCTCCTCATTCCTCTCCCCCCTCCATCCTCCCTCCATGTGCCAGCCTCCTCTATTCTCTCTCTCTCTCTCTCTCTCTCTCTCTCTCTCTCTCTGCCTTTCTCTGTCTCTACTCCCTCAACTCCCCTCCCCATGACCTAAACCCTATTCTATACTATAACATCGTGTGGCTGGTACCTCAGGGGGAAGGGATGCCTCAACATGGGCCTGCAGAGGCAGCCCCTTCCCCAACACCTTACTGTACCTCCACCAAACATATCCTTTTCCTCTCTTTTTTATAAAACACAACAATAATGCCATCAGGGTGGATGATATGTTTTATAAAGTGGCAGTGAGATGTGCTGGGAGTGGGTGCATTAGTGGGCCCATGCTGAGGCACCCCCCAACTCTGGTATCAGCCATATGACAGAGAAGAACAGGAAGAGAGAGGAGAGGAGGAGAGAGAAAGAAGGGAAGAGGTTGGCTGGGAACACATGGGAAGAAGTAGATGGGGGGTGGGAGGCCTATTGCTAGGAAACCATTGGGCAGAGCCTAGAGGAAATGCTAACAGTGGAGCCCCCATGATTAAAGATGGTGGCTTTATAAGGAGACAGACAAGAAAGGGGGCATGTACATGTGCCCAGTCTTTTTTATTTAAAGCCCTTGTCCATGTTGGGACACTATCAATTCTATTGGTGTGAAGAGACACCATGACCACAGCAGCTCTTATAAAAGAAAGCATTTAACTGGGGGCTTGCTTACAGTTTCAGAGGCTTAGTCCAGCATCATCATGGTGGGGAGCATGGAGACAGGTGTGGTACTGGAGAAATAGCTGGGAGCTTCATTCTGATCCACAGGCAGAGATAGAGAGAGAAAGAGAGGGAAAGGGAGAGGGATAGAGAGAGGGAGTAGAGGGAGGGAGAGAGAGAAAGGGAGAGGGATTGAGACTCTGGGTCTGGTATGGGTTTTTGAAACCTCAAAATCCACCCCCAGTGACACACTTCTTACAACAAGGCCATACCTTCTACTTCTTTTCCAATAGTGCCACTCCCTGATGACTAAGAATTCAAGTATATGTGCCCATGGGAGCCATTCTCTTTCAAACTACCGAAAGGTGATAATCAGATGCAGCTTCAGCCTTGAAGCAGAATTGTAAACTGAAATAAACCACTTATAAAAAAAGTCATCACTGGGCGGTGGTGGTGCACGCCTTTGATCCCAGCACTTGGGAGGCAGAGGCAGGTGGATTTCTGAGTTCGAGGCCAGCCTGGTCTACAGAATGAGTTCCAGGACAGCCAGGGCTATACAGAGAAACTCTGTCTCAAAAAAAAAAAAAAAAAAAAAAAAGTCAACCACCTTCCGGTCTGGGCCTGTGCCCTGAGCAGACCTTGGGCATGAACTCTGCAGCCAGTCCCACAACATCCAGAGAAAACTCCACTCCCAGGCACTCTAACATGCCTAGGATCATAGGATCAGAGGTGAGGACATGACATCTGCCCCAACACTGGGGAGTAACTGGGACCAGCAGGACCCAGGCACCCAGGAACTCTGCCTGACCAGTGGCATGGGTTCCTTCTGGTCTGGGCTCTGAGCAGACCTTGGGAGCAAACTCCACAACAGTCAAAGAAAATGCAAAATGCAAAAAGCTCCTAACCCAAAGTGTCCAGGAAATCCAGGACACAATGAGAAGACAAACCTAAAGATAATAGGTATAGAAGAGAGTGAAGACACCCAATCTAAAGGGCTAGTACATATCTTCAATAAAATTATAGAAGAGAACTTCCCTAACCTAAAGAAAGAGATGCCCATGAACATACATGAAGCCTATAGAACTCCAAATAAACTGGACCAGAAAACAAATTCCTCCAGTCACATAATAATCAAGACACCAAATGCACTAAACAAAGAAAGAATTTTAAAAGCAGTGAGGGAAAAAGGTCAAGTAACATATAAAGGCAGACCTATCAGAATTACACCAGACTTATCACCAGAGACTATGAAAGCTAGAAGATCCTGGGCAGATGTCATACAGACCCTAAGAGAAAACAAATGCCAGCCCAGGCTACTATACCCAGCAAAACTCTCAATTATCATAGATGGAAAAAACAAGATATTCCATGATAATAGATGGAAAACACCAACAGAAGGAGGGAAACTACACCCTAGAAAAAACCAAGAAAGTAATCTTTCAACAAACCCAAAAGAAGATAGCCACACAAACATAATTCCACCTCTAACAACAAAAATAACAGGAAGTAACAATCACTTTAATATCTCTTAATATCAATGGACTCAACTCCCCAATAAAAAGACATAGACTATCAGACTGGATATGTAAACAGGACCCAGCATTCTGCTGCATACAGGAAACACACTTCAGTAACAAAGACAGACACTACCTCAGAGTAAAAAGTTGGAAAACAATTTTCCAAGCAAACGGTTCCAAGAAACAAGTTGGAGTAGCCATTCTAATATTGAATAAAATCAACTTTCAACCAAAAGTTATCAAAAAATATAAGGAAGGACACTTCATATTGGTCAAAGGAAAAATCTACCAAGATGAACTCTCAATTCTGAACATC
>NW_022196913.1:3344332-3346553 GCF_008632895.1 Mastomys coucha
ATAAAAGAAACTTTATTAAAGCTCAAAGCACACATTGCACTGCATACAATAATAGTGGGAGATTTCAATGCCCCACTCTCAGCAATGGACAGATCATGGAAACAGAAAGTAAACAGAGATACAGTGAAACTAACAGAAGTTATGAACCAAATGGATCTAACAGATACTTATAGAACATTTTGTCATAAGACAAAAGACTACACCTTCTTCTCAGCACCTCATGGTACCTTCTCCAAAACTGCCCATATAATTGGTCACAAAACAGGCCTCAACAGATACAAGAAGATTGAAATAATCCCATGCACCCTATCAGATCACCATTGACTAAGGTTGGTCTTAAATATCAACAAAAACAACGGAAAGCACACATACACATGGGAGCTGAACAATGCCCTACTCAATGATAACTTGGTCAAGGAAGAAATAAAGAAAAAAAATTAAAGCTTTTTAGAATTTAAAGAAAATGAAGACATATCATACCAAAACTTATGGGATACAATGAAAGCAGTGGTAAGAGTAAAACTGATAGCTCTAAGTGCCTCCAAAAAGAAACTGGAGAGAGCTTACACTAGCAGCTTGACAGCACATCTGAAAGCACTAGAACAAAAAGAAGCAAATACACCCAAGAGGAGTAGAAGGCAGGAAATAATGAAACACAGGGCTGAAATCAACCAAATAGAAACAAAAAGAACTATACAAAGAATCAACAAAACCAGGAGCTGGTTCTTTGAGAAAAATCAACAAATAGATAAACTCTTAGCCAGACTAACCAGAGGGTACAGAGACAGTATCCTAATTGACAAAATCAGAAATGAAAAGGGAGACATAACAATGAAACATATCTTAAAATAATTATTCTGTTAAGTATTAACAGTTGAAAATATTAAAATCATGTTCTATTAAAAAAAAAAAAGTCAAACTAACTTGCCCAGCATGGTGGCATAAACCTTCAGTCCTAGCAGGAAGCAGAAGCAGGAATATCTCTGTGAGTTCAAGGCCAGCCTAGACCAAAATAGTAATTCTCAAGCCAGCCAAGGTTTTATATATATATATATATATATATATATATATATATATATATATACACTGTCCCAAACAAACAGTTATATCCCCTCAGATATTTTTCAAAAGCAACAGAAAACAAAACAAAATGAAACAAAACTAGCATAGTCTCCTAGGAGTGGTGGCTTGAATCGTCATGGCCCCCATAGATTCATGTGTTTGAATGCTTGGCTCATAGGGAGTGGCACTATTAGGAAGTGTGGCCTTATTGGGAGGAAGTATGTTGCTGTGGGGTTGGGGTGGTCTTGTTGGAGGAAGTATGTCGATGTGGGGGTGGGCTTTGAGGTCTTAAATGATCAAGCTATGCTCAGTGTAACTTATCCAGTCTCCTCCTGGCTGCCTTTCCTCCAGTCCCACGTCTGCCTGCACCCTGCCATGCTTCCCACTGTGATGATAATGGACTGAGCCTCTGACCTGTAAGCCAGCCCCAACTAAGTGTTGTCCTTATAAGAGTTGATGTGGTCATGGTGTCTGTTCACAGCAATGAAACCCTAACTATGACACTAGGTATGAGGCCCTGTACTCTCTGGGGCTTCACATCAACCCACAGTTACTGACAGCTGTATGGGAGGGCTCAGTAAAGAAAGCGCAGAAATGGCCGAACCATGATTAGGTGGGGAGAGCTTTATTGTGTATAAGAAAGAGAAGCTATCCAGAGGCACCTGGAAGAGTCTAGAGTGGAGAGAAAATGAGGCTGACTGGACACAGCCAGCACTAGGGCATGGAAGAATCCTGCAGAGTTATAAGGAGCTTGAGTGGCTGGGGGAAGGGAGCTGTGAGCTGGGGAGCACCTGGGAGTTTACAGCAGGAGAAGAGGGCCAGGCTAGTGCTGGGGCTTTGAAATCTATAACAGATCCTGTGAACAGGGACTGTAGGAGCCTGGGGGCCAGCACAGGCTTTGATGTGAAACCCTAGGTATTTGTCAATGGGGAGACACTATCTCTCTGCCAGAGGCAAAGGGAAATGATGCCTTTTAGAGGAACCTGTTTTCACAAGTTCCTCAGACATGCTGGCTTTTTATCTAACTGCCAGAAATCCTTCTAGAGTCTAGCTTGAGCTAAGCCAAGGCTGTCATTTCTGGGCAAATGCACTTCCTGAGACAGACCTGGGAATACTGCACCCCACACTTCTATCCCTCCCTCTCTCCCTCCCTCCCTCC
>NW_022196913.1:3346790-3348129 GCF_008632895.1 Mastomys coucha
CTCCTCCTCCTCCTCCTCTTCCTCCTCCTCCTCCTCCCTTTCTTTCTTTTTGAGAGGGTCTGACTGTAACACTGGCAGTCCTAGAAACTCATTATATAGACCAGGCTGGCTTTAAACTCACAGAGATCTATTTGCCTCTGCCTCCCAAGCTCTGGGATTAAAGGTGTGAGTCACTACTCTTATTTCAGGGTAGTGGCACAGAAGAGAGTTCTCACACTCACTATGAAGGTCAGAGAGCTATCAGGAATCAGTTGGTGTTGGCATTTAGTCTGGGCTCCGCCCTACAGTTACACCCAGGTGTGCCTGACTGTCCACTAAAATAAAAGGGACTGCTTGCCCACTGACTCTCTCTTGCCATCTTGCTCCTGCTCTCTCCCCATTCTCCTTTCCTCTCTTTCCATGTGCTCATGGCCAGTCCCCTCACCCCCACCGCCTCTCTTTCCCCTGCCTCTCCCCCTCCCCTCTCTCTCTTTTAGCATGGTGATGCACACCTGTAATCCCAGGCAGAGGATTGCTGACAAGTTCAAAACCAGCCTGGTTTTACCCTCCCACTGCCAACAAGATGCCAGGATGTGGTTTTTGCTTCTAAAAGCCCTTACCAACGACTCAGTGCTACACTTATTTCCCAAGTACCTGAGAGTAATCCCAGAAGGCTGGAATGTTTTCAATTGGCTATAGTCAGTGTCTGAGTGGTCATCTGGTATCTCTAGAGGGATCCCTGTAACACTGCGTAGGCTCGGCTGAGGTCCTTAGAGACTGGACCTGACACATTGGAAACTTCAGACCCTGAACATAAGGGCAGAGAGTGTGGTTAGAGAGGATTTCTAAGGGGTACACACTGGAGGCATGCCAGAACTTAACCAGAGAGTTTTTTCCTTGCTGCTAAGTACTCTGGAGGCACCCCCAACTCCACTCCCCACCACTCCTAACGTAAATAAAAATTGATCTTAGACCAGAGGTAAAATAGTCTGTAGGCGGGGTCATCTGGTTAGTAGACAAGAGGTTGGGACTGAACATAGATCCTGTGTCCAGGATCCTCTTGAGGTGTCATCAGACACTTCTGGTTTGTTCAGGTGTACGAATATATGATATCTGTGTCTGTCTGTCTTTACTATGTGTTTTTCTGTATGAGTGTGTGTTGTGTTTTATAAAAAGAAAGAAGGAACCTGGGATATGTTTAGTAGAGCCAGGTATGGTGAGGTGGAAGGGGGTGCCTCTGTGGGCCCATGCTGAGGCATCCCTTCCCCCTGAGGGACCAGCCATATGACCCATATAGTATGGAATAGAGTTCATTTAGGGCATGGGAAGGGGTGTTGAGAAGCAGGGGGTGGGGTGGGGG
>NW_022196913.1:3348274-3349941 GCF_008632895.1 Mastomys coucha
ACCAGGAATACTTGGAGAGAGGGGGGAGGGGAATGGGGAGAGAAGGGACAGAGAGGGTAAGAGAGTGAGGAGGGGCCAGCAGCCCCTTTTATAGTGATTCAGGCACTCCTGACTGTTGCCAGGTAACTGTGAGGCATAGTCTAGAAGGAATGCTAACAGTGTGTGTGTGTGTGTGTGTGTGTGTGTGTGTGTGTGTGTGTCAGTTCTGCTGGTTGGAAAGACAGAGCTAAAATAGAAGTAGGAAACACTTTGCCTTATAGTTGGTGCTATCTTGGGTCTCAGATAATTGGGTAGAGTCTCAGCTGGTGGGAATAAAGATTTTGTTGGCTATAAACAATTGGTCATCTCTGATGGACTTCCCATAACATGTATGTGTTAGCAAGTACATATGTGTGTGGGTATGTGGAGGCCAGAGGTCAAACTTGAATGTTTTATTTAGTCTCTTGATACCTTGATTGTTTTGAAACAAATCTCTCTCTTTTACCTGGGTCTTGCCAGTTCAGCTAGACTGGCTGGCCAGAGAGCAACAGGGGTTCCTCTGTCTCCCCAGTGCTGGGATTACCAACACCACCACAGGCAAGTTTGTTGTTCTTTTTCAAAGTGTGAATTCTTGGGATTGGGCTCAGATGAAGCACTGACAAGCACTTTATTAATTAAGCCATCTTTCTAGCCCCTGTAGCTTTTATTTTTTATTTTATTTTTTGAGAGAGGGTGTCAAGTTCAAGGCTGTCTTTGTAGTCTAAGTTTCATAGTCCTTGAATTTACACTTTTCCTGCCTTGGTCTCTTGAGTAGCGTGGGATTATATATTAGTGTTAGCAGGCCCAGCTAAGTAAGACCCCATGCCTTTAAGCCACCCTGGGATGAGCAGGAAGTTGTAATTCCACTACCATCAATCCTTCTAGGGACTTGATCCTGTGGGTCTACCTCTTGTTTGTGGAACACGAGTAACACAAATGTTGTTCTAAGACTGTGCTGCAGAGAAATCAAGTCCTTTTGTGTTTAGCTTTCTCTTAGAACCACTTCATATAGAGGCCATGTCCACATGAGCCTCCACACCTCCATGTCCACATGAGCCTCCACACCTCCACACTTCCTTCCTGTTCTATCCTGCTTCCCTGTCTCTGTCTCCCTAGCTGTCTTGTGATGATTGTGATATGTCAGATTGTAGGGTTGGAGGGCCAGCTCAGCCACTTCAAGGCTGGTTAGCCTTGAGCAGTCTACGTGGTCTCTCAGAGCCTGGGTTCTGTCATCTTTGGAATGAGAGGCTTCCTTGTTGAGTCAGAGGCTCTTCAAGACCAGAGTGAAACAGGGTTAATACTTGGTGCATTGATAGGGCACAGTAGCTAGTAGTTTCTATAGTGACTACTCCTACCCTACCATCCCAAGGCAAACCTGGATTTCAATAATTTCTATTACCAAAATAGGTTTTTTTCCCCTAAAGATAAAAAAAGGGATGGAGAGATGGCTCAGTGGCACTTACCTGTCAATCATGAAGAATAGAGTTTGGGTTCCAAGCACCCATGATAATGCTGGGTGGTTATGGTGGTCTGTCTATGATTTCAGAACTCAGAGGGCAGAGACAGTGTCCTAGGCGCAAACTGGCTAAGTAGACCAGCTGAACTGATTTGCTCTGGGTTCAAATAAGAGAGGGAGAGGGAGAGGGAGA
>NW_022196913.1:3350387-3354559 GCF_008632895.1 Mastomys coucha
GAGGGAGAGGGAGAGAGAGAGAGAGAGAGAGAGAGAGAGAGAATGTGGAGGCTAAAAGTTGATGTCTGGTACCTTCCTCAATTGCTCTCTATCTTATATATTAAGGCAGGGTATCTCTCTCTCTCTCTCTCTTTCTCTCTTTAATAATTTCCTGTTTCAAAGATACCAAACCACTTCCGCTGAAAACTCAGAAAATAGTTGTGTTGCCAATAGGTCTGAAGCCAGATTGCCTGGCCCTGGGAGCACCAGCCATAGCCCCCCCACACCCCCCACCCCGTGCTCCTTGTGGAGTTGTTTAGCTACATTGCACTTCAGTTTCTTCCTAGAAAAGAGGGAGATACCAGAGTCATACTTTATAAAATTGACTCTCCAAAAAGATCTCAGAGCAGTCTCCAACACAGAGCCTCCTGCCTCAACACATGACCCTTTGCCATATAGCTGCTGAGTTACCCTATTCAGTTATTGTGTTTCTCCTTTATTTGTTCTTTCAAGTTTCATTTTTCCCCTCCTCACACTGCTTATTCTTTCACTTTTAGCCCATGTTCATCCATTGTCAGACATATGTGAGTGCAGATGGTGTCCAATTTACACTGGTTTATCTTTTAATTTTTCAACCTTATAAGATGGGACATTTCCCTCATGTAAACATTTGGGGTTTATTTTCAGTGAAGTAATCAATATGTTGCTTGAGATAGCCAGACATTGTGGCACACACCTTTAATCCCAGCACTTGGGAATCAGAGAAAAGTGAATTTCTGTGAGTTCAAGGTCAGAGTGGTTTTTACAGTGATACTCTTTTTAGAAGAAGAAGAAGAAGAAGAAGAAGAAGAAGAAGAAGAAGAAGAAGAAGAAGAAGAAGAAGAAGAAGAAGAAGAAGAAGGAGAAGAAGAAGAAAGAAGGAGAAGAAGAAGAGAAGGAGGAGGAAGAGGAGAAGTAGGAAAGAAAGGAGACAGAAAGAGAGAGAGAACATTGTATGAGCCTGCCAATACTTCAGTATGAGGTAGATTTATAAGAGGTGATTTTGCCCTACTGGAAGCTAACATGAATACTCTGAGTGCATTTACTGTGTGTGAGGCCTAAGCTATGATATTCCATAGACAGCTGTACTTAGCACATTTTTTACTTAAAATATTTTCTTTCTGTAAATTGGTGTGTGTGTGTGTGTGTGTGTGTTTCTGTCTTTCATGCACAAATTCAAAGAGCTCCTGGGCAGGTAGCTGGGAGCTTGACCCTGCTGGAGCCAAATCAGTGTAGATAAACTACAGCTAAAGATGGTGCACAATGTGGTAGGTAAGAACTCACTTTTAAAATTATTTAGCTATTCTTAGATGGAACACACACACACACACACACACACACACACACACACACAATTGATATAAGTCTAGGAGGAAGGGAGAAATGGTTTCTCAGCTGGCCAAGTCCTGTAGTTCCTGCACAAGCTGTAAAACTAGAACAAAGGAATGCAGCTGCCAGAGAGAGCCTCAGCTCAGAGATGCTGGGAGCCTCTGCTGTGCAAAGAGGCTGGTTGGTTCCCCGAGCAGGTGCTAGGAGGAAGGCAGTGAGAAACACAATAAAAGCTGCCTTCCTCCAGCTACCAGGCAAATAAAGGATAGAGATTTATAAAATTTGATTTAATTCCTTTTAAGAATAGAAGGGGATATAACAATAATTGTTTAAATATTCTTAAGTATATATATATATGTATACATATATATGTATACACACATATATTCATATATGTATATATATGTATATATGTATATATATACACACACATATATATACTCATATACATAAGGCTCCACAGAAGGGAGAAGTTAGGAAGATTGCTTTAAAGAAATTTAAAAGTCTTGACAGGGCACATTCTCAAAATCTTTGAGTATGGGCCATATGAGATTCCTGGGATTGTTTGCTTGGTATGACAAAACTAGAGCCTGACAAAACTAGAGTCTGGCTTACACAGTACATAGACATAGATAATAAGTACTGAGGCTTTTAACCCTTAAAAATTACACTGAAAAGCAGGGGTAGGGAGCCTCACCTTTCTTAGATAGTAGAAACTTAGGCTTTGAGAATTACATAAAGAGAAAGGGGCATACTACCATGTGTACCCACAGAGAGATAAATTTCCATAGTAAGGAGGATTTAAGTATACATAGATGTATAAAATATTGAGGCTTTTGATCTTAAATTATAGGTTGAGAAACAGGAGATGGTGAAAAAGCACTGTCTCAATGGTTGATATTGTTTTAGATTGTTTTAATTGCTTTGAGTTGTTTTAATTATCAAAATCTGTGTGGTTATGAGTTTGGTGATTATATTAAAATTCCTCTGGGAGAGAGGACAAGCTACTAAGTCCATCTATACTTTTAATGACTTCCAATTACTGGACCAAGGACATGCTATTTGGGGAGAGAGGCTCTGTATTTGTGTTGACAGGAAAGGATTGATATGGATCAGATATGACAGGGGATCCCCTGAGTATCTTGGCTACTAAAAAGAAAAATTTGAGAAAATCAAACAGGACAGGTAACTTAATCTATTGATTCCTTGACATGGGATCAGCCCTATAACTGGCTTAGACATAAAAATGTCTGTATTCAAACTTCAGCTAAAATTAGACAGTACATTTTGTTGGTTATGGAACCCTTAAGATTCTTCATGCCCTCCTTCATATGGCATGAATGAAAATTTATTACAATTGGTTATTGATCAAATTAACTCATAAAAGGATAGTTGTCTTTCACCTGTTCAAAGAAGGAACAAAAATTCATCCTTAACTGATCTGTGTACATTGCACAATCCATACAAATATCTTAATGGTAATAAAATTTTGGTTGTGAGATTCATATATTACAGAATGTACAGCTTTGGCAAGATTCATCCTCAGAGATGCTAAACTGACCTGCTGTTCCAGCTCCCTACTTCCTGATGCTGTTCAAAGATTTGCTTCCAGAACAGCTTCAGGGATTGATTCTGATGGATTCAGTTCATGTAGCCTTTCAAACAGATCCAGCCAAAACTTTCAAGCTCTGAGCCTTCTAATCATACAGAAACTGGATAACAGATGCTAAAAGCTAGCTTTCTTAAGACTAACCAATTTTTCTAAGCTTCACCTTCCCCACCTCTTTAAAGAATTTCTTGTCACCTCTATTTAGCCATGGAGGGTTGTCAGCCCTTAGGTTTGGGTGTCTGGTTATGGTTATGTTATAAATTTATAGATAGGTTGTCATTTCATTGGTATAAATCTGTATATTGATACATAATTTGAAATTAATATTGTTATTCTTAGATGGGCATTGTGCCTATGCAATTCATTTAAGAATACAAGGCTTTGACCCAATCCTTCTAATAGCTGCTATTACAAAATGTTTAAGATGATTGATACATGTTAAGGGCTAGATGGTAAACTCATGTTATGTTAGATCTGATTTAATTGTAATAAAGTGTTTCCAATTTACTCAAATAGAAATGAGTAAGAGTAGTTAAAGTTTAACAGTTCAGATAAACTTTACACAGATAATCTTCAAACATATCAGAAAATCCATAGAATGTGACAATTAATGTTATTACATTATTAAGGGTTGTTTGACAATGAGACATGTCTGCTTCTGTCAGCTTCTCCATTTTTCCTTCAAAGAAGAAACTGAGCATCAAAACATCCATATAGAGTTGCTCCAGTAATGGCAAGGTAACCACTGGACAAAAAGTGCCCTATTCATCTCCAGACAATATATTGTCCAAAGAGGACAAACAAATGTGGGATAGTCAAGTGCTAAGCTCTGCCGATACAGGGTAAGCTAGTCCTTCGTATTCCTGCTTCA
This sequence comes from Mastomys coucha, assembly GCF_008632895.1. Classification (NCBI taxonomy): domain Eukaryota; kingdom Metazoa; phylum Chordata; class Mammalia; order Rodentia; family Muridae; genus Mastomys; species Mastomys coucha. Next base: position 3,354,215 of record NW_022196913.1, read on the forward strand.
TGTCAAGGTCTGCCAGATGACTCTGTGCCAGGAGGCTGAAGACAGATGCTCCAATGTTTCTGTGTGTGTGTGTGTGTGTGTGTGTGTGTGTGTGTGTGTGTGTGTGTCTTTCATTCTCAAATCCAAAGAGCTCCTGGGCAGGTGGCTGGGAGCTTGACCCTCTGGAAGCCAAATTGGTGTAGCTAAACTACCTTTATAGGTACCCTAGACTGAACTACAGTGAGAATCTCTTACAGGCCCTTTAACACAGAATGAAGTTTTTCAGGTGATCATTTTGAATGTACTGGTCCTGCTGACCACATTGAGGGGTCTCAATGAACGCTCGAGACAGCAGCTCGGCTCGGC
>NW_022196913.1:3359592-3361000 GCF_008632895.1 Mastomys coucha
AGAACTCGACTTCCCCAGTTCGTGAATCACCCACGGTATGAAGTGAAACTGCGGGCCGGTTTCCTACAATTTTGTCCTTGTGTTCAGTGGTCAGCCATTATCTCTCCCTTTGTCCTTCTAGAACATTTAGTGACTAAGTCAGTGCTGTCTCGCAACTAGTTGTGGAGGTTAAGACCTTGATGTTGTTTCCATAAAACATCACCTTACCTTATTGTATGATTGTTTCTTCAACTCATGGAATGGGATAGCTCTGTAGGATACATGGCTTTACCCCTGATCCATTGCCTCCCATATGGATGCAGGGATCAGGGACATGTATGTTGAAGAGCCTTCTGGATGCAACCCTAGTACCATTAACTGCAATTCATTAAGCAGCTCTGTATGCATGCCGTCATTCAACACAATTAAATCTTACTGTGTAGCAACAATAAAATAAAGACATGGAGCAAATGGTCTGTGCCTCCTGGCAGAGAAGGGTATGCAATGTTTCATGTGGGAAGGGGGAATTTAAGAACTATGGTGGCTGCTAATGGTAAGGATTAAAATACTGAGAGCTTCAGATGACTTCCTGAAGTCCAGAAGAATTAGAGTCTTGAAGGTGCCAGCTGACACCAAATCAAGGCTGGGAACCTGAGCCAGAAGTACCAAGCAGTGTGGTGTTGACTGATAGTTTTAGGAAGTGTAGGGGTCAGACAGTCTGGTGTTCAAGAAGAACCTGGTTTAAATGTGGAGTGGTGAGAGATGAGGGCCATTGCTCATCTCCAATGGAGCTTCTTTCTTCTAGTAACTGGAAAACAAATACAAGCCAATAGGACAGTCTCACACTGGATCATAGACTATCTTCACTATGAAGAGTACAGAGACAGTTTATACATGGGCCAAGTCTAGGGTTAAGACCAACAGACTGAAGGGAGGTGATGGTGAGCTCTGTGTCTTGTCTTGTCTTAAGTTTTATCGTGTAACTCACCAAGACTACAGTAGGGACAGTGCCATCCATTCAGAATATATCATATTATCCAGGGACCTGTCTATCCAGGGACATGAAGCCTTTCTCCAGTCAGCTAAGAATAGAGCACTATGATCCTATAAAGCTCTAGCTTGTTGCATTAGTTCTGGGCTGTGTGAACTTTCAAACATTAGGCTGTATCTGCAGCTGATGAAAAAGGAGACAGAAATCCAAGATCCTGGACCATGCAGTCTTTGTAAGACACCAGCCTTTCCTCTTCTGCTGTGATGATGCCAGAAAGCAACCTCCAAGAAGTAGTCTTTCAGAGTCAGTACTTGGGGTTAGTACTTGGGGTCAGTACTTTGGGTCAATGCTGGTTTCCTGAATTAAAATATTGGATGATTAAGTTTCTGAGGGATTGTTGCCAGGTCCTTAGACTCTGACAATCCTGCTGCTAAGTAT
>NW_022196913.1:3361514-3374214 GCF_008632895.1 Mastomys coucha
GTGGCCTTGTTGGAGTAAGTGTGTCACTGTGGGCGTGGGCTTAAGACCCTCACCCTAGTTACCTGGAAACCAGTCTTCTCCTAGCGTTCTGTTTCCTCCAAACTCATCCACCTAGCCTGGGCATTGCAAACAAGTGGGTCTGCTGTCTATGGGCTGGAAACAGGCTCAGACACTAACAGCTTGCTCTTAGCCATCAGTCAGCTCCATTGTGCTAGTTACTTTTCTCTTTGTGACCTGACAAGAAGCTAGTGAGGGGAGGAAGGATTAGCTCTGGCTCACGCTTGTAAGCCAGAACACTGTCCATCATGGTGCGAAAGACCTGGTAGCAGGAGTAAAAGGCGGTTATGTCTTATCATTTCAAATACAGACACGTTCAATGTTTTAAATGATCTAGAAACCTTTTGTTACTTCAGGGAGACCCAATTCTTGCCATAGTCATTTTTATATTTTAGTTCCTCTTCCTTTACTCCCATGTTGCATCCATGTGGCTTCTGGCCATTTCAAACTGCATCTCATTCTTGCAACTTAGACTTGAAGATGAAGCCCCATCTGCTGCATTGGCTCTGAGTCTTCTGGGACACAGATGACACATCTTCACAAACAAGGACTTCCAGGAGGTGAGAGATGAAGCCACATAGTTCATCCTGCATCCAACCCCTCACCTGGGAATGTTTAGAGCTTGGCTGTTGGTCACCCAGTCTCCTATCAACTCTTTGCCAGAGTTGTGAGGGTCATGGACATGTGTTTGAAATGTAACAAGCCTAAAGTAGAAATTTCTGGTTTCTTTGGAGACTTAGTTGTATCATGTAATGTTTTTCTGGAAGTTGTCTTGTGAAAGGGCATGTGATGTTTTGTTGGAGTGGACACTTGAGAAGGCACTTGATGTTTAGAAAGAATATAAACATAACCCTACAGACAGTGAGAAGATGCTCTTGCATTGGTTCACCTTGCAATGGTTTGCTGGTCTTTGCTGATCATCTCTTGTTATGACCTTGTAGAGAGAAGTGCACCAGAGAACTTCTTGTGGTATTCCAGCTGCTTTTTGCCACTTCTGCAGATGACTCTTGCCAATTTGGCAGAGTCTTCAAAATTTCTTCTGGATTGAGCTGCTGCTAATGTTTGGTGTTTCGGACTGGACTACTGATATCCTGGCAATGAAGGCTGGACTTGTCCAGAGAACTACTTCTAAACAGGTCCACACCCCCTTGTCCCAATTAACCATCTTTCTCCCCTACTTCTGGTTGGTGGGCTAGAAGGGAGCTTGAAGTATTTAAGAACTCTTGTTAAAGTAGGTTTTGAAAAATCTAAGCCTACATAAGCCTTTCAGGTCAATGGTCTGAGTTAGTACATCTGGTCTCCAGTTCATATATGGCCTTGGTGAGTTTGCCTCTCTGAGCTTTTTCCCATCAGAAAATTGGAGCAGTTTATCTTTTTTGGAGAGTTGCTTTAAGGATTAAATTAGGTAGTGTATGAATGGAACTGCTATGTGTAGTGATACATGCACTTCCCCTGTAGATCCCAGCTACACAGGAAGCTAAGGCAAAATAATTCAAGTCTGAGGGTCTTTCTCAAAAAAAAATTTTTTTTTTAAAGACAGTGTTTCACTATATAGTTCTAGCTGTCCTGGAGTTACTATTAGGCTGTCTTTGAACTAACAGACATCTGCCTGCCTCTGCCTCTGCCTCCTAAGATTAAAGGCATGTGCCACCATACCTTACTTCAAAAGAAAAATTTGAAGGGCTTGGAAAAGCAATATCCAGAAGTTCAAGGTCATCCTTAACCTTCTATATAGTGAATTCTAGGCCAGTCTGGGCTATGTAAGAGATTATCTCAAAACAACAACAGTGATTGGAAATGTCGCTTAGCAATAGAGTGCTTGCACAGCATAAGGGCCCACCACAAAAATATATACATACATATGCTATATACACATATGCATACACACGAATACATATATACACAGACATAGACAGATAATGAGACATACACACAGACATAGACAAATACTCACATGGACAGACAGATACACACACAGACATGGACAGACAAAGGGACAAACAGATATGGACAGACGAAGAGACAAACATACACAGATATGGACGGACAAACACACACAGAGATAGACAGACAGACAGACACAGACACAGACACAGACACAGACACAGACACACACACACACACACACACACACACACACACACACACGAACCATTTCTCTGGACACAGGCCTGGATGGAAGATGGCTATTGACTACCATATCAATCTGACTCATACAGAGAAATGTTTTTAAGATTTTAGAAGAATAGCCCAGTCTGGCTATATTTAGTACAGTTGTTTTTGTGGGACATAAGGAGCTTGGTTGAGATAGGAGCTAGAAGGAAAGAGCAACATTTCCCCCAGTAGCAAGATGTAATGTGAATTCCCACTCCATCAGGAGAAGCCTTGGTGGAAATTCTGGGATGGGGTAGGGAAAGGTAACCCTTACTATTATGTAACTATTTCTGAAGATCAGGGGTGTCTTTGGGGAATGTGTTTGTGTCAATCATTGGGTTTAATCTTCACTATGAATTGGGAAAACCTAAGAAGTTGAAAAAAAAAAAAAGGCTGTCCACAGTCTAATCTTTAGTTGTTTTAGAGGGAGAGAGATGTGAAACCAGAGTTTAAGAAGAACCCTAGGAGCTGGGCAGTGGTGGTGCACGCCTTTGATCCCAGCACTTGGGAGACAGAGGCAGGTGGATTTCTGAGTTCCAGGCCAGCCTGGTCTACAGAATGAGTTCCAGGACAGCCAGGGCTACACAGAGAAACCCTGTCTCAAACCAGACCCCAACCCTGCCCCCCCCAAACCCAAACAAACAAACAAAAGACGAACAACCCTAGGGTGGTGACTGCTTGATTTATGGGTTATATCAAACATTTCACACAGCAAACACTTATTAAATGCCTACATCAAGTTGGACACAGCTGGTTCTTAGCCTTTAGATTAGAACAGAGAATATATCAGATAAAGTCCCCATGTTTATAGACCCTCCACTAAATACACAGTGAGACAATAAACAGAGATAACAGGTACATTATATTCCTTGTTACCTGCTTTCCAAATAATGAGTGCTTGGGAAGAGTTGCATGGGAAAAGTTATGGAGTTGGGCTTTGGAAGTGTGGCGTTAGGATTTTATAGAGGCTAGTCAGGGGACATTTGAGCAGACTTTAGGAGTTATCTAGAGGAATAGTGCTTCAGGTAGAGAGGTCAGCCAGAGCAGAGGCCCTGAGGTGGGCATGTGTCTCATGTATTTGAGCAAGGAAAGGAGATCACTGTGGATGAAGCAGAGAATTCTGGGAAAGTAACAGGAGGTGAACAAAATCAGGGATGTAAGAGGGCCGACTACATAAGGCCTCACAGGTAGAGACTAAATTTCATATTTGTACTGAGTTGAGCATCCATGGGAATGTGGGAGGATGAGGCCCAGAGACTGGTCAAGTCACCTTGCTCATTGAGTCAAGTGACAAAAGCCAGACATAATAGTACAGATAGATACTGGACACTTCCGACCACACAAGGTCCTCAGATCAAATAAATTCATAGGGAGAGAATGTAAAAGGTTAACTGGGGTCTAGGAGAGGGGAGGACATGAGGCAATACCCAACAAACACAGTTTCTGTTGGGAAGAGGGGAGAAGCTCCAGGAATCACTGTGATTGTACAACACTGTGAATGCTCCTAATGCTACCAGAGTATGTGTTTGAAAATAGTTAGAGTGAGGGGGTGGGGGGTGGAGTAGGAAGATGGTTCCAGGGCCTGAGCTCAGATCATCAGAACCCACAGAGAACCAGAGGCAGCAGCAACTCCAGTGCTTCTACTGTGAGACAGAAGGCAAATATGTGCGGGAAAAGCTTATGGGCCAGGCAATCTGGTGTAGGAAGAACAAGACCCTACCTCAAAGAAGGTAGAAAGCAGGGACCAACACTTGAGTTATTTAGTTTCTGACCCCTACATGTACAGTGTGGCTTGTAGATACCTACACTCTTGCACATAGAAAGATTTTTTAAAAAATACAATAGTAAATTCTATTATGTACATTTTCCATGATTAAAAAAAATTAAATAAACAAGAGGCTATTGCAGTACTCTGGGTAAGGGCTAAGGGAGGCTTAGACCATGGCATTGACCAGAAGCTGCTAGTGGTGGAGGTGACAGACACAGTCCAGTGACATCTAGTGGAACAGAAAGAATTTGCCAGAGTTGGAGATAGGGTTTGGAAACAAAGAACCATCATATCTGGCCCTCACACTTGGGTTTGAAAAAGTAGACAGATGAAGGGTCCTTCCCCATGAAAGTCAAGGTTGTGAGCAGAGCAGGTTTTATGGCAAGAGGTGAGGGGTTTGGTTTTGAAAATGGTGAGCCTTTGACACCTAGCAGATACCAGAACAGATAGGTCAAGTTCAGGTTGGATGACTTAAGCTCACATGTAGACTAACTAGAGATATTGCAAAATACCCATTGTTTTCAGCATGAGGGGAACTCAAGACAAGACCCTGTAAACCTCAGAAGAGAGGACAGAAGGATCAGCTGAGAGAGGAAAGGAGACCCAGAAGGATGGAGGTCAGGCTTGGAAAGCACTTCTGGTAGACCAAGCAGGGTGAAGGATGGGAAATGACCACTCCTTTGGCAAGAGGAAGGTTTCCAGTGTGGAGGTGGGGGCAGAGCCAGTGGATCAGGTGATGTAAGGATGATTGAGGCACCATCTTCAAGCATACCAGATGAATGTTCACCCATTCTGACCTGTTCTTTTGAGGCAGGGTTTGGTACTAGAGTAGGAGATGAATCAGCAGAGAATAAATGTTTCTTTTCCAGCAAAGACTATACTTTAAACCAATATTTGACTGTTGGGTTTTACATTAAAAATGTTTGATTTCGTTCTTTTACAGGTTTTACTCTTTAATTTATGTGTGTGTCAGTGTGAGTATATGCCAAGTGTGTGTCAATGCCTATAGAGGCCTCTCCCCGTTATAACACCCTCTTCCTGGAGCTGGAGTTACAGTGGCTGTGAGCCACCTGACATGTGCACTGAGAACTGAGCTTGGGTCCCTCGGAGGAGCTGGAAGTGGTCTTTACTGTTGAGGCATCTAGTCATCTCTCCAGCTCCCCCTGCCTCTCCCACCCCTTGCGTTTTTCTCCTTTGTTATTGTTGTTTGAGATATGGTGTGTGTCACCTGTGGAACCCAGGCTGGCCTGGAAGTCTACATCCTCCTGCTTCAGCCTCTCAGGTTCTGTAGCTACAGGAGGATGCCACCACCATCATTGCTGAATTGTGGGTTGTGTCCCTCCAATTCTCTTTGTGGAAGTGCTAAGCCCTAGTTCTTCAGAATCTGACTGTATTTGGAGATGGAGCCTTTAAAGGGTGATTAGTGAAAACAAAGGAGATGTACAGTATTACAGCACACCGCACTGCCTCCTGGCCACATGCTGGGGGATGGTCTCCCTTGGGAGCTGCCTTTGAGAGTGGAGATCCAGTGCATCCTTGCAAAGACAGATCTCGAACAAAGCCTGCAGTGCTCAACGTAGAAGTCATTTCTATTTAAAGCAGAGCGAAGTGATAGGTAAAATGGCATGTGGCATGTGTCCCTGTCCCTTTACCCATTCAGATGAGAGGAATCCAGGCTGTACTCCCTCTCTGAAGTGTCCTACACCACCTCCTCCTCCTTTCTACTATCACTCAAGGAGAGCAGGTAACTACCTCCCTGGTGCTGACACGAGGAGGAGTCACAGTTAGAGCAGCAGCAGCACGTGTGAATCAGGTGAGGAGGTGAGGGTTTCTTCCCATGGCAGACACAGAGGGGTGTGTGTGTGTGTGTGTGTGTGTGTGTGTGTGTGTGTGTGAAAATGCCATCCTTCCACACTCCCACCAGCCTCGTGTTCCAGATGACAAAGCTCTTGGCTATGTATCAGGTTCCCCCTTGGATTATCATGTTTACCCTAGTGAAGAGTGTGTGATAATGCTTCCAAGCCAAAGGAGCCTGAGACCTTAGCATGCATTGAGTCTCCCAAAGGCATCAAGTATAGTGGGAGCCTTTCCTGGAAAGTGTGAAGCCCACATTAGGACAGGATGGGGACGAGCTCTGCTGCAGGACTCCATAATTCAGAGCATGTAGAATTTAACGTGAAGAGTAAAAAAAAAAAAAAAAAAAAAAAAAAAAAGATAGTGTAAAATTGTAAACTGGGAACTCCTGAAGACCTTGGCAGGGGCCTGCCTCCCTCCCTTAGGATACATATAGGTTAGCAATTGTTGGAGAGACTTTTTTCAGTGGTGTAGCTATTTGTAAATTGTTCACTCTGATAAATAGCCCCTGACCCATGTACATATAAGTAACCCCAATTAATCTCACTAGTTTAACCAAGCTAGGCTTACATAGATGATGATGATGATGATGATTAATTATTATTATTTTGTCTGTCACTGGTGCCCTATCTGGAGTCAATAGGCATTTGTTCACATCACCCTAGAAAAGGTCATATGACACCATGCTAGACACCATGCTAGTCTGTAGACTCTGGGGATAATTTTAAGACTCTTACCATGTCCAAAATGGTAGCTACTATGCTAAGAAAACATCCTCTTCAGGGAGTAAGTGTAAGAGGGAGTCATCACCGTCCATCCTGAAGGAAGTCAGGAAGGAACTCGAGGCAGGCCTGGAGGCAGAAGCCATGGAGGGATGCTGCTCACCGGCTTGCTTTTCTTTGCTCCTTCAGCTACCTTTCCACACTACCTGTGTAGGGGCCGTTCCACCCACATTGGGCTGTGCTCTCCTACAGCAATCATTAAACAAGAAAATGCCCCACAGGCTTGCCTCCAGGCCAATCTGATGAAAGTTTTTTCTTAACTGAAGCTCTCTCCTCCCAAACTACCCTAGTTTGTTTCAAGTTGACAGTAAAGCCTACCACCTGAGCTTGAATCTAGTAGGTGACAAATGGAGGCAGTGGGCAGGTAAGACTGGTTCTTCAGGCAAGGATGGAGATGATGTCACCAGTGACTCATTCCTTGTGGGTTTTAGTACTACGCCTCCAGAATACTTGCAAGATAGTAAGGAATAGGGATACGCATGGTCCAGTCTGGCTCCTGCAGAGGACTTCTCTGCCCAGATATTTCTCTCAGACCTATATTTAGATCTTCTGTTGGGTGAAGCCCTCCCTCTGGGTATCAGAGTCCCCTGTCACCCAATCTAGAGCATTATCAAGGCTACATCGCAGGAACTAGCCATCCCTTGGTTAAAGCCAAGTCAAAGAGGCTGAATGGAAGTCTTGCAACAGCGACAGTGAGCAACGGTATTACTTGAACAACTAGAACAATTGGTCTACCCCAAAGCACTTGGTCTGGCCTTGTGTGTGCTTTACTTTGATGACATTTCTGGTCCTTTCTCATACCTCTTCTGCGTCCTGATAGCTAATATTCTAGTTGAAGTCCATTCCTATTTCTGAAGGTTTGCTACCCCACAGGAACACAGGGACACTCAGAGAGTAGCCACAATCAATTCCTGTATCTCAGTGAATGGCGACCAATGGTGACCATATGCTTCCTTAGGTCAAAGCTTGAGGAGCTTGCAGGCTGACCTGGGGCCAATAGAGGAAGGACAGGATGAGCTAGAGCCCAAGGAGAGGACACCAGAGAGGCTGAAGTCACTTGGTCTAAAAAGATGGTCCTAGGCATGTCCAACATCCACCAGGCATAGAAAAGAAACTGACCAGAAAGAAGGAGTCAGGAAGACTGTGTCCTGCTTCCTGGACCTATGCCAAACTCAGCCTTTGCCTTAAATCTAAGAGTGCAGAAAAGGGTGTTTGTCATATGTGCAATCAGTCAGCTACTCAAATCCACAGAACTAGAGAGTAGAATGGTGGCCACTGGGGGCTCCAGGGAGGTCATGGGTAAGTGGCACAAAGTTTCCACTGTGTAATGAAAGTAAGTTCTAGATTTTTACCTTCCAGTCTGGTGCTTGGACCTAACCATGTACTGGTCTCTTCATGTCTGGCAGACATAACATCCAAGGCCCTCCTGAGCTTATGTGAAATCCCACTTATTGTCAGATCCTAAGTAGGTCTTCCCGAATACACACAAACCTCTGCTAAAGCTTCATTTATACACTAGCCAGAGCAAGATTTAAGAACAATACAATAGCTCGGTTGTGACAATACACTATAAAATGGTTATTGAGGACTTATGAATTACTTATTTCTACAAGTTTCCATTTCATATTCTCAGACTATAGTTGGCCATAGGTGACTCAAACCTAGGAAAGAAGTCAAGACAGCAGGTGGGGGCAAAGGATTGTGTACTGTGTTGGATATTTATGTTTTTCTAAGAGTGGAGCTATTAAAAACTCTTACACACATACACATATACACACACACGTGCATATGCATATGCATATGCTTACATAATCACATGCACATATGCCTATGAACACACATCCATAAATCATAATAAAGGGTTGGGAGGAAACTTTAAAAGGTAACAGATAAGTTTATGAACTTGATGGTGTGATGTCATAGGTACATATTTATCTACATGTGATCTAAATATCAAATGTATAGGTTATTAAAAACAGTATACTTATTTTTATTTTCTCTGTAGGTGTGAGTGCTGAAGTGTATGTGCAGGGGTCAGAAGAGAGTGTCTAATCCCCTGAAACTGGAGTTATAGGTCATTGTGAGTCACCCAGGGTCAGTGCTGAGAACCAAACCCAGGTCCTCTGCAAAAGCAGCAAGTGCTCTTAACTGCTGAGCCTTCTCTCCAGCCCCAAAGATGTCAATCATTCCTCAATAATGTGACTTCATATCTCAGGCCAACCAGATGGAAAGCCATGGTGACCCCCTCAACTCCCACTCTTCAACTTGCTCTGTGACCAAAGAAGGAAGAGCCAGGGACACCATTCCCACTGGCTTTGTGCTCTGTAGAGGTTGCCTGGTGACCAGAAATTTAGAGTTAGGTTTGTTATCATGTTTTCTCCTGTACTGTATTGGTTTCTTTATTTTTTAAAAAGATGTTGGAAGTCCTTTAATGAGTTGTTTATATTTCGTGCCAAATGAGCACTCATTATTATCTTCAGCTACAAAAGCATTTGGTGTTTTCTGTGCTTAAGCCACTAGTTTCAGAATCCATAATAGCCTGTTCCACACCAGACAAGAAAATCAGGTTTCTGACAACTTAGTCCTATTTCAAAATCACTGGAGGAGAAACCAAATGGAAAGAAATTTCTGATGAACTTTCTTTCTTTCTTTCTTTCTTTCTTTCTTTCTTTCTTTCTTTCTTTCTTTCTTTTTTTGGTGAAATGAAACCATTCATTCATGTATTACAATGAATAGAATTGCCTCCCTTCTAGGCCATTCAACTTTTATAAATTGAGATTTTGTGTTGGCATCTTTTTAGAGTCAGGATATTTAACTGCTTGCCTGCCTGCCATCCTTACATGGCTTTCTTGTCTCTTCCTTTCATTCTTTTCCTTGGCCATTTTTTAATTGGACCATGACTCACATAGCTCATCAAGTGCTGTAGAAGATGTTCAGGGTCAGTCTCAAGAAACTTGGGCCTGGCAGTCATCCCAGCTGTGGGGGAAGCCACATGTTTCCGAAACAAGCTCAACTGGCAGAGGTAATTAGAGTCTGAGGCGCTAGCTAGTTCAGGGCCGCAGGTGGGCGCGGTGAGAACAGGCCCGGCTGCCCCTTTGTTCCCAGCCCAAGACACGTGAAATCACTTCTGTTCACAGCCCGCCCTACAGAGTGCTGGCAAACCACTTCCCTAGAGGTCTTTAAAAATAGCATTGGTAAACACATACCCACTGCTGCGGTTTTTTTTTTTTTAAATGGGTCATGTCCAGAAGAAGAAGTAAATAATGAAAGGATTTCCCCCATGCCTGGCCCAAGCCCCAAAGCTTCCCAGGGAGGTTCTAAGAGGATGCGAGGACAGCAGGAGCCTCTAAGTCCAGAACTGCTTGCCAGGGAAGGAGCATCCCGAATTGGGTTGGATTTTGAGGTTTGAGGCCGTTGGCTCAGATGATGTGGGACCTTTTCCTTTTCCCTCTCAGGGGTAGCAGGCAGAGCTTGGGTTTGCCATGGGCCTCTGGTGCCCAGAAAAACAAAATGGCATTGATTGGCCTACAGGCTCACCTGGAGGCTCCTTGTCTCAGGGGCTGGTCGGGGCCTCCGTGAGGTCTCCCAGCCCAGTTCTCTTGTAGACAAGAGATGACCAACAAGAGAGTATTTGACACCACGATGAAGCAGGTCTGTGATTGTAATGGTAGATTCTTTCTTTTCTTGTTCCAAGAATGCTGTAGGACGAGGCAAGGTGGTCTCTTTTTCTACCCTTGTGCAGACAGAAGGAAGTTCTTTCAGAGGAGGGTTCTAGAAGATAAGGAAGCTTCTAGATTTTCTCACAACGAGTAATGTGTGGGGGGACTTAACGGGAAACACCCTCCCATTCTGGAACAGAGAACATTAAAGGTCCAGAAGCCTTGCATTGTCTGTCTTCAGCTCCCCGACTCCCACCCTACCCCATCTTTCCCCCACCCTCACCCCATCCCACCCCTGCACCCCACTCCACCCCACCCCATTTCAGGCACTGCTTCCCTACCTTCCAAGTTCTTGCCTCCAGATTTCCAGGCTCCAGTGAGGAAGGCAGGTACCTAGCAGGCAGCAGGAAATTCACAAAATTCACAGTTGGAGGATCGAGCCTCATATTACAATTCTGGAGGTGGATGCCATTTCTGTTTCCCTGTACATTGCCATCTGCATATTCATTTACCAAACAGACACCTACTGAAGTGACAACTGCATTCAACACAGACTGTGCCTGGGAGGGGTGACAGCCACATTCTTGCCTCTGTGTGTGTGTGTGTGTGTGAAAGAGAGAGAGACAGAGACGAGAGAGACAGAGACACAGAGACAGAGAGAGACAGAGAGAGACAGGGAGAGACAGAGAGAGAGACAGAGGGAGAGAGACAGACACAGAGACAGAGAGAGAGACAGAGAGACAGAGACAAAGACAGAGAGACAGGAGAGACAGAGAGACACAGAGACACAGAGACAGAGACAGAGAGAGACAGAGACAGAGAGACAGAGGCAGAGAGACAGAGAGACAGAGACAGAGACAGAGACAGAGACAGAGAGAATGAGCATACCATTATGATAGTGTTTTAGAACAAGGCTCCATGCATGATCTTAGATAATCATACCACCACATGTGCGTGTGTGTGCGCACTCACACTCACACACACACACACACACACAAACACACACACACACACACGCACGCACGCGCACACGCATGCACACGCACACGCACACGCACACGCACACGCACATGCACACACAGTTTCTCTTCCTCTATTGAACAGTTAGGTAAAGTGGTAGATAGTCATATCAAGGCCTCATTGAAAGGCTGCAGATGCTAAAGGACACTGAGTAGTTAGATCGGCATGTGTGGCATGGTGGACCAATGGTAGTTGAGGATTTTTGTTCAAATTCACCATCATAATTCCATTTTTGCAGATGGCATCTAGGCCCAGCCCTGAAGGCCTCTTTGGGACTTCTCAGTAGCAGAGACTGGGGACACTTCTCTGATAACTCGGGTTCCCTTACAGTGGGGAAGGGCTCGGAGCCTGGCTGTGCTTGGCTCTGTCCTGGGAATGACTAACATATTAATACTGCAGTTCCTGCTGTCCTCAATCAGGGGAGGTTAGATGTCCCCTGCGGGCTGCCTGTCCTACATGTGAGTGCTTTCTTCCTCGTTCTATGCAGGAGCTTAAATATCACACAGAGCTGGAGTGTGGATGGTGTTAGTTCCATTACTGTTTCAGGGAACCTGTGTAAGGATCTGTACCACATTCATACGGGGTTTGCTTCAGTCTCTCTGAAAGAGTGTGACCCTTTAAGTGAAGCTGTAATGGTTTTAAAACAAGGTCAAACTTAATGTCCACCTGTCCTTTCTGTCACCCAGGAGTCAAAGTTATGATGCCATGAAATAAACTATTTATTTCACCTTGAAGTCATGGAGAGTCTGTACCAGACAGATGCTTTTTGTCTTTAAAATGTTAAAAAAAGGAAAGGTTGTCCTCAGCTGGGTGATTTTCCTGTGAGGACAGATTTTTGAGAAAGGAGAAAGGCAGAATTCTCTAGGACTGGGTCTCCCGTGTGTGGCATGTCCAGTTTACCCACTGCTTTGGCTTTATGATGTTGAAATTCCCACTGTAGCTAGTAATTCATGTCCAACATGTGACATCCTTAGCCATTGGGATGTGGTAATAAAACATCTCAAAGTCCTACACAGTCATTGTTCCCATTAGCTAGTAAATCATGTTCAACGTGTTCTGTCCTTAGCCAGTGGGATGTGGCAACAAAAACATCTCAGAGTCACGCATGGCTCGTGTTCCCATGATGCTTCTTTTCTTTAGGGGGAAGGGACTCACGAGAGTGAAAGACCTATAATAGGTAGTTATAGAGAACACAGGGAGACCGAGAACCTATGTGAAGCTTTAGGCCCTTCATCTAGGCTGTTGCCTCAATACAGCACTCTCTGTGGCTGGGCATGAGTGTTTTTGAATCAAGGCTTAGTATTAAGAAATGCTTGTTTTTAAGAAATGTATATGACAGTGATGGGTTTTGAGTCGCAGCAGGAAGCGTCTGCAGACACCAGGCCCAGGCAGTTTCATGTGTAAGA
>NW_022196913.1:3381121-3401131 GCF_008632895.1 Mastomys coucha
TTGCCCTGGTGACAGGTCTGTGGACCCGCCCACATATCTGCTGCAGGCAGGTTCTGGATGCTAACAGACAGTACCTGATATTAATTTTGTCGATAATAAAGGTGATACCTAGTTAATCTTCTCTGGACTAAGAACTTTGGTAGAGGAGAAGGGTACTTTCTGGGGACCATGCTGGACTCCAATGTGGATGGTTAATTTAGCCCTCAACCCTGAAAATGAAAAGAAAATGGATGGCGGGAATGTGCTATATATCAAAAATAATGGGCTGTGAAGCTGGAGTGTGGTGGGTGAACTTTACTGGCATGGGGAACTGAAAATGTAGAGTGCAGGAATAGGAAGGAATATGAGTATTTGAAGACTGTCTTAGGGTTTCTATTGCTGCATTGAAATACCATGATGAAAAAGCAAATTGGGGGAAAAATATTTATTTGGCTTACATTTCCACATCACTGCTCATCATTGAAGGAAGTCAGGACAGGAACTGAAATGGGGGGGGGGAGGGAACTGGAGGCGGGAGCTGGTGCAGAGGTCATGGAGGAGTGCTACTTCCTGGCTGCTTTCCATGGTAGGCTCAGCCTGCTTTCTTATAGAACCTAGGACCACAAGCCCAGGGATGGCATCACCTACCATGGGCTGGGCCCTTTCCCATCAATCACTAATTAAGAAGATGCCTTTCAGCTGGATCTTATGAAGGAATTTTCTTAATTGAGGTTCCCTCCTTTCAGGTAACGCTAGCTTGTGTCAAGATGACACAACACTATGCAGCATAAAGACTGTTGAACATAGTTGTGTCTAGAACACTGACTAAGAAAATCTATACTGAGACGAAGCTATAGAAATGGCTGGATTAGTTGATGCGGGGTTTGTATCTTGTAGCAAAGAGCTCTACATGGATGCTAAAGGCTGTAGGAGGCCAAGAGGATCTTAAACAGAACAACAATGGCCTATTGTTAACACAATAGTGATGGCTCTAGAGATGGACCAGAAGACCAGAAGAAGGAAGCTCACATAGATACTGCCTTAGTGCAGAGGGGAGGTCAGGGTCCCTTTGCCTGGGATATAACAGTGATTATACAGAGAAATAGACTAAGAGGAGATCTCAGTGGGAGATGCAGTCCTCAGAGTTTACTGGTAAATTGGTTGGAAGACCTGGAGAAAAGGCAGAAGTGGAGAGGGATCGCAAGTTCTGGCTCAGTGAGTCGATGGCTGAGAGTACCATTTACAGAGATGGCAGAGTGGGAGCAAAGTCAGGAAAATTCAGGCTATCACGAGAGTTCTCCACAGCAGTGTCGGGAAAGCACAGGATCTGGGAGTTGAACAACCCATATGTCCACCCTCCTTGTCTGTCTCACCCACCTGGACAAGCTGTTTAGCTAGTGCATTAGTTCCTTTCCAGATGGCATGACCAGAATCCCTTGTGTAAACAAGGGAGGGAAACTTGATTTTGGCTCCTGGTTTCACAGAGCTTTTAGGTAATGATGGAAGAAAAGCATCGGGGTGTGATAGAGACTGGTGAGGTGGTCAAAGACTAGTAAGCTCTGCGCACAGGATGAAACTGGAGGCAGCTACCTTCAAAGATCCAGTAACCTCCTTCTGCCAGGAATCCCTCTGGTCCCCAAAGTTCCACAATGTCCTCAAACAGCACCACTAGTTGGTGTTTAAACACGTGTACCTGCAGGGGACATTTCAGCTTCAAACTATAAACACTAGAGACCACTGGGGAGATTTTATATTGCTACTGTTGTTGTTATTGTTTGCTTATTTTGTTTTGTTGGTTGCTGTTGCTTTTCAGGGTCTGAGGTTAAATGATACAGATTACTCCCTTTGGAAAATTCTGCATAGAAGAGCTAGAGTGAAGGTTAAGAACATTTACTGCTCTTTGCAGAAGGACTGAGTACAGTTCCTACCACCTATGCTAGGAACCCTGTAACTTCAACTCAGTGAGCCCCAACCCCATCTTTTGGCCTCCAGGCACCACACTCATATTCTAACACATACACACACACACACACACACACACACACACACACACACACACACACACACACACACGAACTTAAAAATAAAGTAATTTGAAATTTCTGCCTAGAAACGAATTATAAAGAGCTATTGCATGACTTTATTTTGAAGAGACTCTCGTCATTTCCTGGATAATTTTTCCTCTCCATACAGTAGCTGGTTGTCAATCATTTTCTTGTTGGGCAAAGAATGCCAAAGACTTTTTTATTCACTTCAATGACTGTCTTTTGGGGGAAAAGGGACTCTTTAATTAATGTGTTTATGGGGCACAATAGCTTTTTAAAGACACCAGTCCCTTCCTAACACACACAGCTGGGCTTCAGAGCTTGATTCTTCACCCAGCCAAAGGGCCCCCCAGGGATCCCCTATTCATCCAGCCTTGGCCTCTCAGACTCAGCACAATGGAGCCACTTCCCTGCAAAGCTCCTGCCTGCAGAATCTCATTCATCAGCCTGAAAGGGGCTGAGATATTTAAAGCTCGTTTCAGGAATGTTTCATAATAAGAACTGGGGGAAAGAACATAATCTCATTTTAAAAGATTTCCTTCCTCTGCTCTGCCCATACAATCAAACAATTGGGCAGCCCATCTGTCCCGTAACTCGTCCAGATTGTGTGATGTGGTTTTGAAGTTATTTGAGTTCTTCTGTTCCAAGGCACCTCTGGGGGGATTCTCTCCCCTCTATGGAGTACACACACTCAGTCATTTGATCCTTACATTTGCAATTCCAGGAGCAAAGTAAAGAGCCAGCACTGTAGGAAAACATCACCCTGGTTCAGCGACCAGGACCTAGGACTGGAGAGAGAAGGTGGTTGCTACATTAGAAAAAATGGATTTAAAGGAGCATTTCAAGGTAATAGGAAAACAGGGCTGGCAAGATGACTCAGTAAATGTTTGCTGGGCAAGCATAAGGACCTGAGTTCAATCCCCAGAACTCAAGAAAAAGCTGGGTGAGGTGGTATGTGCTTGCATTCCTAATAATAGGCAGGAAGAGACAGGAAGATCCTGTTTGCTGTGGTACCTACCTCTAACCTCAGGAGGCAGAAGCAGACAGATTTCTCTGAGGCCAGCTTGATCTACATAGTGAGTTCCAGGCCAACTAGGATGACATAGTGTGATTTTGTCTCAAGAAAACATTATCAACAACAAAAAAGACAACCAAGTACAGCGCTCCCCAAACAAAACAAAACAGAACAAAACAAAACAAAACAGAACAGAACAGAACAAAAACAAATCTTGGTGAAGAACAGCCAAGGAAAATACCCAGGTTGATCTATAGTTTCCGCATGCACACACATTCATACATACCTACACACACACATACACATGAATGCACACATGAATGGATGCACACATACACCCTCTCCTTTTTAATTTAATAGAAAAACACAAATATTAAAACATTAAGAACATTAGTAAAAATCTAAATGGGGTGAGTCTCTGTGTAATGTGGTGACACACTACATTACCTGCCAGCTTGTGAGTTGTCCCCCTCTGAGCCTCTGAACAGCACGTACAGTGTGTCAGCTTGTCCAATGTCATCTCAGTTCCTGAGGGAGGGGACAGCAGGCCTCCCACAGATCACCCTGGCTGGTCTTTTCCCGCTTTCCACTGTGCCCAGCAATTCTCTCCACTGTGTAGTTCAGGGTCAGCAAAACTTTCAGGAATGATCAAAGAGTAAATACTTTAGATTTTAGAACTGGGGTAGAGCTCAGTGATAGGGCCTGCTTCCTGTGAGTAAAGCTCCAGTTTGCATCCTAGCACCTTAAAAAAAAAGTAAATATAATACATTTTTTAATTTAGAATTTTGTTTTCTTCCTTTGGGTTCTAGGATTAAGCCAAGAGCCTCATGTGTGCTAGGCAACTGCTAGAATTTGTTGCCAGCCAGCCTGAGAATTTGTTGGCTACATAATCTTATAATAACAACCAAAGTCTGTCACAGAGTATAAAGGCTACCACAAATAGCATGTAAGCAGGTGGGATGAATATGGCCCAGTCAAAGTGTTTATGGAAATTGAAATTTGAGTTATAAATAATATTCACATGTCATTAATTTCTTATTTTAAGAAAATAATTTTAAAAACATAGATAGCATTATCCTATGTGTTATATAAGACAAGACAGTAGGCAGGTCACGTGTGACTCACAAGCTGTTCTTGGCCAACCCTTTCCTGGTTCTGGGTTTTGCATGAATATTACCCCTGTGATTAGGGTCATATGACTTCTTCTCTGTTATCCCTTGTCAGCCATCCTTGATGGCACCAGTGACACAGCGTATAAATGAAGACCGAAAAAGGATGAGTGTCTGTGCTTGTGGCTTGTTTTACTGAAGTGTGTTCTGCAGAAGGCAGCAACATTTTCGGGATGAAACATAGAAATAAACCATATGCCTTTCAAGAAAGCCGAACCCTGAGGAAAAGGCTGGGGCTCCCTACTTCAGTCACAAAAGTTACAATTTCGTCTTGGCTAAGATAACATTTGACCTAATTAAGGAAGCGAGGTGACTCTGATTGGGTAAATTTGCCTGCCGTGGGCATAGCTGGATGGTAACAGCTCACCAAGAACTAGAGCAGATCAAATCATAACTTGTATCTTCTTACTTTTATCCACCATCTACTTTCTGAGCATCTTCTATGGTGAAAACCAATACATGCAGCTTTATTTCTAAAGTAAAGTGCAGTAGTGTCCGGCCTTGGGTGTGTCTGGTATCTCTCCCTTGGCAGACATTGTGTTAAGATTGTCTTTGAACATTGAGCCTCCCTGAGCCCACAGCAAAATGAAGCAGTCTCATCAGTGTCCCAGGGGCACATTCTGGTGTCGCATCTTAGGTTTCTCAGCCTCTTTTCTTCTTCCCCCTGTCAACATCTGTTTGCTTCCTCTCATAGACTTAGCCAGTTTCCCTCAAAGGCCTGAGTGGATATCTCTTACCTTTCTCTGTAGTATACTCATTTCTATTTACAAGAATCTTCTATAGCTGCCATTGCCAACTTATGAATCTAGAGTCACCTAGGCGCCACACCACTGTGTGTGTCTTGTGTCTGGGAGGATGTTTCCAGAGAAGTCATCTGAAGACTCACACTGGATGTGGGTGACACCCTTCTCAGCAGCCAAGGTCCGGATGGAATAAAGGACAGTAAGAAAGGAGAAAGCCAACAGCATCCATCGTTCTCTGCTTCCTGATGAAGCGTGACGACCACACACCTCATGCTCCTGCCATTGATGCCTTTCTGCCAGGTTGGATTGTGTCCTCAGAACCACAGGCTAGAAGAAACCTTTCGCTCTTGAGGTTGAAGCTTCTCGGGTATTTGGTCACATCACCAAATATCATATGAAATCAATTGGAGAAAACGCTTCCAAAATGGAACCAAGGACTTTGGTCACACAGACCATTAAAATGTTAACAGATGCCCCGTTTCCTTCCCAGCACAGGGGATGGAATCCAGGGTCTTGTATGTGGTTAAACATTTGCTTTACTACTGAGGTGTATATCCAACCCCAAAGACGAGACTAAAGAGTCTCCATCGAGACCCGCGGTATAGCAGACACTGGAGAGCTGCAGGCCAGGGTTTCTGTTCTCTTCCTGGCTGGCTGTCATTTTCATTTCAGGATATGGTGTTGTAGCTGGAAAGTCAAGTCCACCGACGTGCCGAGTGTCAGGAAGAAAGGAAGGAGGAAGCCACTCGGAAGCCTTGATGTTCTTTACTGGGGCATGAAAGGAACGAAGGGTCCACACTGAGATTGCAAAAGAGAACAGGATGAACTAGGCTCCTCCATGTCAGCTCCCTCTCTATGGCTGCCTGGAATGCTGCTCCCCCAGATACCGAGGCCAACTCCCTTACCTCTGTGGTGAAGCCTCCT
This sequence comes from Mastomys coucha, assembly GCF_008632895.1. Lineage (NCBI taxonomy): Eukaryota > Metazoa > Chordata > Mammalia > Rodentia > Muridae > Mastomys > Mastomys coucha. Next base: position 3,386,997 of record NW_022196913.1, read on the forward strand.
GACCTGGCTCTTTAAAGTTGCAGTCCCCACCCCTCTGGAGCACTCCCTGCTTTGCCCCCTTAAACTCTTCCTATCCCTCCCTTTTCTCTTGTAAGTAGATTTGCCATCCAATAAATATACTACAAACATATCACTTACTTTGCGTATGCTTTGTTTCCTATACTCTTGCCAAAGCACTAGAGTGTAAATTCTATAAAGCATTATGTCTTTATTCATCGGCATATCCTAAGGACCTGAGACACTCATTAGATGCATGTTCCGTGAATGTGTGACTTGCTCATATATTTTCGGTGAATTTACCACTTCTCACTATTATGGTTTGGATGTAAAATGTCCCTCACAGGCACAAGTGTTCAAGTAGTTGGTCCCCGCTTGTGGTGCTGTTTGAGAGGTTTTGGAACCTTGGGAACATGTGCTGTCAGATGTAGACCCTTAGGGATAAGCCTCTGAGGATTCTAACACCTACCTCTGTTTCCATTCCTGTTCTCTGATTCCTGGTCTGCCAAGACAGGAAAGCCTCCAGCCATGCTCTGCCACCATGCTGGACTGAAATCCCCCGAAACCATGAGCTAACACCCTTCCTCTCCTGAGTGGCTTCTATCAGGTATTTGGTCACAGTAGTGAAAAAAGTACCCAGTATACATTCAATATACATTCAGAAGCACCATCCCAAGCAAAGGGATCTTTACCAGCTTAATACAGGAAGTTCTTGTTTGTTTCCTGTGCTTTCTGGTTCTTAAGTAGTTAACCTCAATCGCTAAGGAGAGGGGGTGTCTTTTGTCATCCCTCCCCTGCAAGCCCCCAGCTATTCCACTGCATCTGAGAGCAGAGATTTGAATGCGTGTGTTTCTGACTTCAGGTGCTGAAGACAAGAATGGTGGATGAAAGCAGATGGGACTTGAATTGATCGAGTCAAGAAGTGAGGCCACAATGAGGAGTGTTCTTCCTGGGATGCCCATAGTTAGAGGCACTAAGGAGGAAACAAAATACTGGGGTCAGCACACAGGTCAGGGGGAACAAAGATGAGACAGGCTGGAGGCGCTAGACCCTGCAATCCAGGAAAGCCAGACAGAGGAGTCTTAGCTTGTTGTGGTAAGTCAGAGCTGGGGAATGCTGTGCTAGGAGTTTTGTTGTGGCAGAGTCTCCTGCTCTAGCCAGACCTCACTGCGCAGTGGAGGCTGCTGGGTTGTGAGCCTTGGCTGGCCTGTGAGGTCTGAACGGGTGTCAGGAAGGGAATGCCTCAAAGAGATCTTGAAAGAACCAACAGAAGTTTCTCCGACACTTCATTAGGAAAAGCTCCAAACAGAGATTTACATACAAGAGAATGTTGTTATCTCTGTGTGTGTGACCTAGAATCAGCAACAGAAACAATAGAGCTTTACTTGGGGTTATTTTGCTCCTAAGAACCTCAGGGATTGATTGTAATAGATAACACACACAAACACACACAGATACACATACATATACAAACATACATATACACACAAATACCTCACATACATATACACACATTTAAACACACACACAAACACACATACACACACACATATACACATGCATATAAACACACACATGCATATAAACACACACAAGTGCCACACACACATATATACACATTCAAATATACACACACAAATACCACACATACACACATTTAAACACACATATACACACCCACACAAACACTCATATACACAAGGACACACAAACACACACACACAGACACACATACACAAGCATGCACACACATACACATACAAATAAACATACACAAGTACCACACACACTTCTGCTTGTTACTTTGAGATCTGGGATTAAGTATTTGATCACATTTTCTTATGATAATTTCAGAGAGCCAAGACTGTAATCCCATATGACCCTCTGTAGAAGTCACCATTCATTAAATTAATGACGAAAGAAAGGTGCTGCCTGCCTCAGAGCATCTGTGACTGTAACCACTGCCAGCAAATTATTTTAGACATGCCATTAGTTGTATTGATATGAAAAGAGAATGTCTTCTCTCTCTCCAAAGAAAATAAAAGCTTGAAATGTGGTTACCATTTGATGCCGAGCACTCTCTGCAGATGAAGGGCTTGTGTAGGCTTCCTCCTGTTAACCTCTCAGCTGGAAAAACAAAAAAGGCAGAAGATGTAGCATGAAGAAAAATCTCTTGAGGAAGCAACACTCGCCTGATACGCAGTCCTTTCAGATTTCCACATTTCTTCCTGTCCCCAGACACACACTTTGTCTTTGGTTTATTTGTTTTCCAGTCTGACCTGGCGTTACCTTCGCTGTCTGTCACTTCTTAGGTGCAGGGTCTCACCACCCTTGTCACTCAGAGTCTCTCACAGAGGACACATTAAAATGACAGTTCGGGAATCCAAACCATTCCAGAGCCTCTGTTCTAGAACCATAGATGCCAATGGCTCAGGTAAGTTAAGCTGTGTAGAAATGAACTGCTTTGTGTTTGCTGCATAACAAACCCCACCTCCACACTGGACAGAGGCCAACACAGACCTGACACTGAGTCACTGCTGCAGTATAGATGATCATATGCCAGTGAGACTCCATTCACTCAGGGAAATGTGTCACTTTCCAAAGGCATTTACATACGTAGTAGTACAGTGACTGCAGAGTAGGTATGTGCACTCTTCATTCAGAGGCTGTGGGCACAGGGCTGAGATGTCATGCCTGTTTGCAACAGAGCTAGACCTCCCAGGTAACAGATATGGGACCCAAGGGACAGGAGCCCATTTTGGAAGTGGAGACCAGGAGGGACAGCACTTTCATCTAGTTCCTTGGGGGAGAAGTTTTAGCTTCCCAGCATGCAGTTCTTCAGCCAGTCCCATCTGTAGCATGTATCTGGCTCAGGAAGACAGATGTCATGTTCCTATTTTTTCCACTCTCCTCAGATTTAGATTTCATTGCACAAGAGAGACATGAATGTATCCTCATCATGAAAGTAATTCTATAGGTGGGGAAAAATATTAATTCTAACTGTATTATTAAGAGATGGGCCTCTAAAGGATTCATGAGAGCGGGTTCCTGATGGGCTGGTTTAGGGACCTTCTAAGAGGACATGAGGGCCTTTTATAAAAGAACTCATGTCTTTTTCCTTCTCCCCCACTGTGAGGACCTGGGCTTTGTCAATTTTGAAAGATACAGAGTTGAAAGTGCCATCTTTGAAAGCAAAGGCCATGGTTCTTACTAGACACCATACCCCCTGCCACCTCCATCTTGAACTCCACCACACCCCCTGCCACCTCCATCTTGAACTCCACCACACCCCCTGCCACCTCCATCTTGAACTCCCCAGCCTAAGAGAAACATGAGAAATATGGCCCTACTTTTTATGAATTCTTACCCTGTGAGGTTTTACAGATAGGAGTGAGACAATTCCGACAGCCACCAAGTTGCTACCTTCCTCTGTATATAATCCTGTGGTTGTGCAGCAGCAGCTTTGAATCTGTGCAGGTTTTCTCAGGTGTGTCTGCATGATCACATTTACAGTCAATCACTCAGCTGGGCATCATACCAACAGCAAGGCTTTGCCTGGGCGTCCTGCAGCTCCCAATGAACTGTGTCTTAGCAGCCTCCCCACAAAACCTCCCCACAAAACCATGTCTTCCCACACAAGTCCTCATGTCTCTCTATTTTTGAGATATGTCAGAATTTTATCATTATTCTTTTTAAAGATTTTAAAGATGTATTTATTTTTATTTTATTTATATCAGTGTCTTGCCTGCATGAATATCTGTGCACTACATGCATGTCTGGTGTCTGCAGAGGCCACAAATATTGCAGATTTAGTTTATTGCTTATGTTATGTTTACTGGGCTCCCTAATTACATGGGAATTCACACATCTACTTGTAAGACTCGGTGGGTCCCTGCTCCGAGGCGGGACTTAAATTTCCCAAGCAAGTGAATCCAGGAAGAAGAAGGATTTAGAATGACCATGTGCAGGAAGCAGAGAGATCAGGCTTGAGAACTGGAGAAGCGAGAGAGTACAGCCATGTGAGAGCTAGGGAGGGCAGCCCCAAGCTCCCCTCCCCAGACCCCCATTTGGGCCTGGGGTAGCGAAGATGGAAGTTAGATTTTAGTAAGTAATCACTCAGGAGTATTGGAGGGGAGGAGTTAGCAACCTGAAAGTCTGAGAGTGGCCCAGCCATTTCCAAGTTTAAGGCATATTAAAAGAGAAGGCTACAGTGTGTCTGTCTTCCATTCAAGAATCCAGAGCATTTTGGTGGGGGTGGCAAGCAATGCGAGCCGCCAGATTTGAGTAGTGTTAAATAATTAATACAACACACAGAAGACTTCCAGTCCTCGGAAACTGGAGTTACTGAGGATCATTAGTGACTGTGAATGCTAGAAATCAAACCTGGGTCACCTTCAAAAGCAGTGAGTGTTCTTAATGGCTGAGCCATTTCTCCAGCCCCTGCTCCTCTCCACTCCACTCTTTTTATCACATAAAAGAGTAAAGAACTGTTTGAGGTATCTGAAAAGGGATTGCTTAGATTTAGTAAGAACCCCCTTCCACTATGAGCAAGACTCATTGAAACAGGCCCCCTCAAACCTCCCCATGACCTACCTACTACCTACTATGCCTCCACCTAGGCCCTATCTCTAACCATCTCCTACTAAAGGCTGTCGAATTATGACTTCATCAATGGCTCTATCTATCGATGAAATCACAGCCATCAGTATTTGATCACTTTTATTAGCTGCTATCAAGTCTCTGTTACATCAGCCTCTTAGGGAAAGCACTTTATAGCCAGCCAGTGGATGAATCACAATTTTATGTTTCTGATCAGATAATCTCCATGTTCCTACCACATGCCCGACCTGTTCTAGAACTCTTTGTCTTTTCATGTTCTTGTGGCATGTGTACGAGTACGTGTGCCGTATGTGAATGTGGACATGTGACTTGTGAGTCTGTTGTCTAATTTTTGTTTGAAAGATAGACATGCTAGGCCTTTAATAGTGTGGTAGTGAGATGTGTGGGCAGGGGAAACATTTTATAGCTGTTATTGGGTCATTAATTGTCTTTAAGGAGACCATGTTCTCAAATTGTGACCTCTATAAGTATTTTATAACTTGGACACCTTAAGAAGTGTGGGAATACCAAGAGGGGATTGAGGTGGGGTATTTGTAGTCCCTCAGGCTCTAGGAAAACCTGGGCAGGTTAGACAGTGGTTATATAATTTCTCCTCAGGAAGCTGAGACAGAAGTATCCTCCAAGTTGAAGACTAGCCTGAACTACATGAGGAGACCCTGTCTTCAAAAACAAAACAAAAGTTTCTTCTCAGGGCAGACCTTGTTAGGAAACAGAATGTTCTGGTGTGTTTCTAAATGTTTCCTTTCCCTTCTTGCCAGTACCAGCACAGATATTTCTTCTAATGTTCACTGGGAGGTCCTGGTGGCGGGCTCCAGAGAATAACTCACAGAAGTGTGAGACCTGGTGTGACTGGATCTTCTGGGGATTTTAACTCTTAAACTGGTTCATCTCTAGCCAAGCACCAACCAAGCTAAAGGTTCCTATGCTGGCTCCTGGGTGCCTGCAAGTGTCTTGCAGTTCTCTGTGTCTCTCTGATTTGTGGTAGTGATTTTCTCTGTTCTCCGTCTTCTCTCTTTATGGAAGAAGGTTGTCACTTCTATGACTCTGTGTAATGACAGAGTGTTCTTTGCTTTGAAGGCTCCAATGACTTGCAAATCCCTTATGAGGTGTGATTCCAAGCACAAGCCAGCAGAGAGCAAGGATTCCAGAACTACTGTGAGCATTGCTTCCTGGGTGTTTGTATTCATTAGCAAAACTACCATTGGCTCTCCCAAGGCTTCCATCACCAATGCGGATCTAAGAGTGTGTTCGTTCTCCTTGTGACCCTGTGGCTTCGTTCTCCTTGTGACCCTGTGGCTCCCATGATGCTCTCCTCCATTAAGCACACATCTCTGCTTTTATTATGTGTGTGTGTGTGTGTCACAGGGGCACACCTAGAGTTAGGAGACCTCTATTGCTCTTGGCCTTATTTTCTGGAGACAGTCCCTCACTAACCCAGAAGCTCAGTGTTTTGACTAGACTGGCCGGCCAGTGAGCTCTTTCAGTGTGCTTGTCCCTACCCCCAGACCAGGGCTACAGGCTTATATAATCGCATTTGACTTTTAAAAACATGGGTGCTGGAGATTTGACCTCAGGTCCTCATGCTTGCTCAAGTGCTCTTACACTCCTGAGCCTATTTCTTTAACCTTTCTCTAAATCCTTTGCTTCCCCGCTCCCACCAACCTCAAGCCTTCTAGGTCAGCTAGGGCCCTGAGCACTGGAGAAGGCTACACCGATCCCTTGAGGTCGAAGGCACGGGTGTGTGTGTGTGTGTGTGTGTGTGTGTGTGTGTGTGTGTGTGTGGCTGTCCTCAGTCCTGCTCTCCTTGTCTGTCTCCTTCCAGAAAAGCCACCTCTGCTTCACTGTTCTCTGTGGGTCATACCCTAGCCATTGCCCACTTCCTCCCACCCTAACCTCTCTGTTTGTCCTCACACATCCTCTCCTCTGCCTGTCTTCTTAGTTGCACACACCAGCTCTAACTGCCAGGAGAGTGGACTGATGTTTTTATTCTAAGAGGCTTGTGGTGGTGATAGGGGTGTTTCTGCACTCCAGCCTGAGCATCCTTAGGAAAGCCAATGGCCACAATGCCAGGCCTGACCTCCTCTGGCTCCTACCACTAAGGCTGTTCTGACTCAGTCTGGCTGAATGTTCCATTGTCTAGTCATTGGGATGTTTAGGTTGTCATAGCTGCTTTTGTTTCTGAACCTGTTGGGCCAGGCGATTGCCATCTACCTTACATGGTAAAGTCTTTAATGGCAACAAGTGTGTGTATGTGTGTGTGTATATGAGAGAGAGAGAGAGAGAGAGACAGAGACAGAGACAGAGACAGAGACAGACAGAGACAGAGAGAGCACAACATAGTTCTGTGGAGCTCTCATTGTATAGTGATTAGTCTACAACCATAAGCAATTAGATACCAAACAGATGAACCTGACAGTGAATTGCTAGAGGAAATTATTCTAATTATGTATTTCTTGGACTTTCTTGGATTTATCTTTTGAATTTTGTGGAAAGTGTGTTGAACCGTGGTGGATTGGTACTTACTTTAAATTTTCTTCAGCAAAACAATTTCTAATTTCTGCATACTCAATTCCCTAGAGGGTTTGATTTTAAATGTAGTTCCAAAAATGAGAATCATGGTTATAAAACCAAGCGAGTCCCCATGCTCCCAGCAGAGCAAACGTGAGTGAGGTCACCTTGTACTCGGCACCAAGACATTACAGGACTACTTGGGGGCCTTGTCATCCTACACAAGGAAGGACCCTAGGAAGAACATAAGACTTGTTCCCCGGCTAGCCGCTCCCAGGCCCTTGAAAGTCTTCATATAATGAAGGCACATGGCTTTCTGCCAGGCCCTCCCGCCCTCCCTCCCTCCTGCCCTCCCTCCCCACTTTCTGCTCTTTTCCCCTTCCCTTCCTTTCCTCTCTCTCTCTCCTGTTCTTTTGTTCTTTTTTATCTTTCTTTTCCTTCTCTCTCTCCTCTCTCTTTCATGTGTGTGGTTTTGTGTATATGATAGGTGGTATGTATGTTACATGTGCACATGTGCACACACGTGCAGAAAGCAGAGAGGAGGAGTAAGATGTCTTCTATTGCTTTCCGAGGCAGACTCTCACTGAGCCTGAAGCTGGCTCTTTGGGCCAGGTTGGCTTGTCTCTGCCCACAAGGCTGGGGTTACAGGCATACTCAGCCATGCCTGGCTTTTACATGGGAGCTGGGGATTTGAACTTGAGTCCTCTTGTTTTCACCACAAACACCTAAGCCATTCTCTAGCCTCAGGCTTTTCTTTTAGATGGTTACATGATTTTGAGTTTCTTTTTTTGTTGTTGTTAATTTTTTTTTTTTTAAAAATGTTTTTTTTTAAAAAAGTAGAAAAATAAGCTATTTGTAGCCTTATGCTCTTCCTTATTGCCCTTAAAAGACATTATCAGAAAGTGTCACCCTGATAATTCCCTTGGCTGTATTTGAAAAGAATTGCGTTAAGGACGGATATATAGGCTGGAATCCTGGACTGACCCAGGGCCTCATTTTGTGACTCTGGAAAACGTCAGACTGTGGTTTCCCTGCTCAAAATGAACAATTCTGTGACAGGAATCACAAAGACAGTGGTGACCCTGGGCGGCCTGGAAGAAAAACAGAAGGAGGAAGCGAGTCCCAGGCCACTTAGCTCAGCCTTTAAAAAGACCCCCTGCCTCTCACTGGCTGTGGTCCTAGCGGGGAGGAAGTTAAGTGTGCCAGCTCTAAGCAAGTGTTCTTGCAAGCTGCTGAGCAGACAGACTCCCAGAGGGAGCCTTACCCTCGTGCTTGGTGAATCTAGTTTCTTCCTGGTTCTGTCTAGCAACAATGGCTTTAATATGAAGATCTGTCTGGGCTGCAGACAAGCCTGCTCCGGGACTGGATGTTGATGGGACAGTCCAGCACAGCTATCCTCCTGTGTGTGTGTATTCCTGTGGCTGTGACCATCAAAGGAAGAAGGAAGAACACCTTGGTAGACAGAGGATCCTGTTTGAACTTCCGGGAATAATGGGAGCGGAGGTGGGGGTATGGGGGTGAGGGAGAGGGAGGGGTGGCGGCGGTGGGGGCTGGGGGAGAACAGAGCAAGGCACGGGATAGATAAGACACCACACGAGGGCATGAAGAGGGCCCTAAAGCGGGCTCTCCGTCCCATTTAACCTTTATTTTAGAAAGATTTTCCTCTGGCGTTGTCAGTCCCCACCCCCATGGCTTCCGCCCCACTTCCTGGTGTTCTGACTCTCCCCTTTGGCTTTGCCTTGGTTCCTGCAGTTTCTAGAGCAAGCTTTAGCCACACTACACTCTGTATGACGTGAGTCCAAAGCTTTATGCTTTACAAGAACCTTTCTTCCACTCTCTCTCAAAAGAAGCCTTTCCCCTCTGATTTTTATCGTTCCTTTTAGCCAACTGCTCATTTCTTTCTCCTTGTTCCCACTTACACAAAGTCAGTCTGTGTGTGACAGTTTTATTGAGATATAAATCTAGATACTGTACAATTCACCCATTTCAAGTGTACAATTCAATGGGTTTTACCATCTTTCCTAGGTTGTGCAACTGTCACACCAAGTTTGAACATTTTTACATCCTCCCCCAACATCCCACACCCATTAGCAGCTGTCTCCATCCCTTTCCAACTCCAGGCAACTGCCAATATATTTTCTCTGAATGCTCCAGAGGGCTACAGATATGTTTTGAATAAACAGAGTCAGGTGACATGCAGTCTTTTTGCCCCTGGCCTCTTTTTCTCAGCCTAACATTTTTATTGTTCCTTGATGTGGTAGCAACTTTTGATGAAAACAATGTTTAAATCATATTGAGCAGTACAATGGTAGCACAGGCCTTTAATCCCAACACTCAGGAGGCAGGAGCAGGCAGATCTTTGTGAGTTCAAGGCCAACCTGGTCTACAGAGTGAGTTCTAGGACAGCTAAGGCTACACAGAGAAACCCTGTTTTGAAAAACAAACAAACAAACAAACATCATATGGAAGATCTATAGACTCTCCTTGGAGGAGACAAACATTCAGGAGGAGTCCAGCCTAAATACTTTTTTCCTTGAACATCTCAGTGCTCCCAAGCCTTCCCTTTCCCTCCCTCCGTCTATGGAAAGAGCAGACTAGCCCTGCTTGGACACTGTGCCTGCCAGGCCGTTTCCATGCTTGACTATTTCAGTTCTATTCTTGATGGAGAAGGGAAGACAGAGAAAATGATTTTGTTATTGCAATTTGAATGAGTTCAAATGAAAAATCAAGAGGCAGGCGCCAGAGTGAATTGGCTTTTTCAAGTAGAAAAGATGTTATCAAGTCAGAAGATGAGAAAAGGCCTGAGACATTGATAGCACAGGCTTTGAGGCTAATTGACATTGAAATCAGATGCCCTAACAAGATTAGCGAAAGAGCCGGCACATGCAGAAGCTGGGAGTTAGGTTCATGGGGTTCGCATGATGAACAAATCAAAGGAATTTTGGATTGCCTTCCTTATCCTGACAGCAGTCAGAAACATCTAGAATACCTAAGGTACCGTGCTCTACTGTAACCTGGATTACCAGGTTGAACACTAAGGATTATATGACCCCTGGCAAAAATACAAAGCATGAGCCAAGAACTGAATGTGTGAACAGATTGGAAAAGGGTGTCCAGTGCAAAATTAGCTCTATCAGTATATTAATAGTTACAAAACCATTAAAGTTAAATATAAATTGTGTGATTAATGCAAGCCCTTAACATAGAACCAAAGAGAAAGACTGCTTTAAAGCTCCGGGGTGACTGACATTAGGTCAGGCTGTGTTGAGTTAAGCTGGAAAGATGGAAGCAAAGGCTGTCCAGGCAGGCTGGATGCTGCTGTGAATTCTGAGCTCCCCAGACACAGTCATTCATACCAGATAGCTCTCATCTGTTCCAGCCTCTGTGTGTTGAGAAGTGGTATATTTCAGGGGTTTTTATTAGATCATGCCAATCACTGTTTTGTTACCATCTTTGTGACTCCTGTGAGCTGAACACCTCTTCAGTATTATTGTCTATGAACAGATAAAGCAGTTAACCAAAATGTTCTTCTTAGAATTAATCTATTTGTTCAAATATTTGACTGTGCCGGGGGTGGGGGGGCGAGATAAGCTGGGTCAAAGTGATGGCTAGAATTGTCATGGACCTGCTCTTGGGAACAGACATTGTGTGTATTTATTTATAATCGGGGAAGTGTCTAAGACACCTTCAAAGGTGTTTGGGACTCTTCATTTCTTTCCTCATTGCTGTGAAAAAAAAAAAAAAGAAAAAAGAAAGAAAAAACTGCCACAAGCAACTTAAGGAAGGATTTATTTTGAGGATCATGGTTTTTCACGGGGGTGTGGTCTCAAGGCAAAGCCGAGTGGCTCTGTCCTGTGACTCGGAACATGAGGGAGCAGATTGGAAAGATGAGGGCAGACTGGACGTGGAGGAAACAGACTGGACCTAGGGGAGGTATAACCTTCCGAGTCCTACTTCTAACAACTTGTATCTGACAGCTAAGGCTCACCTCTTGAAGACTCCAGGGCCTTTAACATAGTGCCACAGCTGAGGACCACATGTTGAAATCATGTGGTACACTGCTCTACAGAGCACTGCTGTACAGGTCTGCTGTGGGCTAATCCTAGTCACCCTGTAGGGATTAGCAGGTTTTTTCCCCTTGATCTTCCTGGAAGGTCTCATCATAAGATAAATCCACAGTCTGTAATCAAATTGAGATTGTATAACAGCTATTTCCAGGAATGTTTCTTGTTTTAATTCTGGCAAAATAGATCTAATGTAAAAATTACCATTGAAGCACTTTAAGTTTACAGTTTGGTGTCAATAGGAACATACATGTTACTGGGCAGCCATTGCCACCATCTATCTCCAGAACATTTCCCTTTCCTCAAACTGAGGCAGTGTGCCCAGCAAACTAAACACCATGTTTTCCCCAGCTCCTCTCATTCATCCCTGATGACTACATTCTTGTGCGCGTACTGATGTCTTTATTCTGAGTATCTCACATACGCAGGATCATATTCTATTTGTCTTTTGAGACTGGCTTAACATCTGTCTTGTTGTTTTAGAGACAAAGTCTTGCTATATAGCCTAGGCTGACCTCCAGCTGGCACCGGCCCTCCTGGCCCTGCCTCCTTGGTTACAGATGTGCACCTCCATTCCTGACTCACTCATCAGAGTATCTTCAAGGAGAATCCAGGTTGTAGCATGTGTGAGAAGTTGTGTTTATCAGCCAAACATAAGGCGGAGTTTGGGGAACTCTGCTGAAGGGTGGGAGGATGGATTGTGGGAGCCAGAGGGGTCAAGGACATTACAAGAAAACCTACCTATTAACTAACTTGGGTCCACAGGGGCTCACAGAAACAGAACCACCAATCAGGGAGCATGCATGGGATAGACCTAGACTCTGTGAATATATGTGGCAGTTGTGCGGCTTGGTCTTCATGTGGGACTCCTAACAGTGGGAGACAGGGCTGTCTCTGACTCTGTTTCCTATTTTTGGGATCTTTCCCCCCACTGGGCTGCCTCTGTAATGCGGGGAGTTTTGGCTACACCCCTTTGGCTCCCAGTGGATCGTGTGTACACACCCACCCAGTAGCTATCTTTGAATCCATGGATGAAACACACACACACACACACACACACACACACACACAGACACACACACTTATTTTTAAAATGCCTTGGCTACCTCAAAGGCTGGGCACTCCTAAACCTTTCCCCTGCTACCTCAGACCCAATTAGGGAAGTTGCTGGTGGCTATTTCCAACATGGCTGGTTGGGTTTATGTCCTGTTGCTATTTCTTCCCTGAGTCATGGCTGTTGGCATCTTTGATTGGGGACAAGGACCTTTAGTGTTTGGATGCATTGATTGAATCAAAGCATTCAAACCAATCTCCAAGATCTCTTCTAGTCACAATAGAAGATGTGTCTAGTCTTCCTGCAACTTGAAATGCCAAGGCCGATTCATATCCATGGGAGGCCTCCCCTTTTCTGAAGAGAAAGGGAGAAGTGGATTTGGGGTTGGGGTGGCAATGGAGATTTGGAGGAAAGGAAAGGGAGAAGAGAAGGGAGGGAAAACTTTTGTCTGGATATAAATTAATTAATTAATTAAAATAAAATAAATGGAAAAAAGGAAGTTGTGTTTGTATTTTTAATGATATTTTTATTTATTCTTTGAAAATTTCATATGTAGATGGTATGTATATCTTGATCAATCTTTTACAACACCCCCCTTCAGCATCTTTTGGACCTCCAAAGCCATCTCCTTCCCAACTTCACGCCTGTTTTGTTTGTTGTCTGTTTTTTTTTTTAAAGGTTTATTTATTATTATACATAGGTACACTGCTGCTGACTTCAGACACATCAGAAGTGGGCGTCAGATCTCATTACGGGTGGTTGTGAGCCACCATGTGTTTGCTGGGATTCAAACTCAGGACCTTTGGAAGAGCAGTCGGTGCCCTTAACCGATGAGCCATCTCACCAGCCCTGCCTGTTTGTTGTATTGATACATGTATTAACATGGGTGTGGGACTTACTACTGAGGCATTGGGCAACCTACCAGTAGCCACCCCTCCTAAAGTGATTTTCTTTTTCTAGCAGCCAGCAACTGCCACAGTTCCTCAGGCAGGGTTAAAACCTTGGGATCCCTACCTCCTTTCATTTTTTTTAGGGGTGGAATCACTAGTTTTATCTCGTACAGGCCTTGTGCAGTAGCCACAGTTGTTGTGAGTTCATGTGTGTGGCAGCCGTGTCACATCCACAGACAGCATTTCTCAGTGTTCTTCCCATCCTCTGGCTCATACACATTTTTCCTCCTCCTCTTCCATGTTTCCTGAGCCTTGTGGGGTGTGGGCATTAATATGGATGTCCCATCTATGAATGAGCACTCACAGTCACTATTTTTACTACTTTAAACAGTTATGAGTTTCTCTGTTCACCACTACCCACTGCAAAAGGAAGCGGCTCTGACCGTGTCCCGCAGCAACACAGATCTGGCGATTGAGGCCTTGAGGGTTGGGCTCCTGGACTGAGGTTTTCACGGCTGTGAGGACTCTGTTTTGCCTTTTTAATAAGTTCTCCCATGGTCCTTTCCTCACTCCATTCCTATGGTCCCTCACAGGAACATGCATGATGTACTCAACATTGGGCATAACTTAGTGAAGAGACTATTTGCAAAGAAGGGAGGAAGGAATTAAAACTAGAGAGGAGAAGCAAGTGGGTTGTGGTACCCTTGGTCGGTCTTTGGTTGACAATGTGTGGTGAACCACAAGCGGGACTTAGGTCGGAACCCGGATGCCGTGTTGGATGACGTCATCATGTCCATGTTGAGCTTGTCAAGTACCCTGCCGATGATGGTTATGGTTTGGGCTATGAGTGGAGGAGATCTTTGTTCTTAGACATTCTCACATGCAGACTTTAGAGTAAAATACCCCGTTTAAAACTTAGTTTTGGATGGAGGTGGGAAAGATAGGCAGGGAGGGAGACCCCCGTTGAGACAGAACAGCTTTTTTTTTTTTTTTTTTTTTTTT
>NW_022196913.1:3407238-3418501 GCF_008632895.1 Mastomys coucha
TGCCGCCCTGTGGCTCCCCTGGGAGTCGTGGGGCCTGTGGCTCCCGGCTGGCTGCTCAGGTCTCAGAAGCTCACCTGAGAGAAAATGGCTGATCCTGCCCTGGTCTCTGGCTTAATGTGCTCTCTGGAGGTAGGCCCTCCACTTGCAGGGAAGGGGCAGAGGAGGACGCTGAACCCCCTCTGTCACTTGGAAGCTGAGAGGATCGTGTCCCTGCAGCCCTGCGGCTCCCCTGGGAGTCATGGGGACTGTGGCTCTTGGCTGGCTGCTCAGGTCTCAGAATCTCACCCGAGAGAAAATGGCGGATCCCGCCAGGGTCTCTGGCCTAAGGCGCCTCCGGGCTGGCTGCTCCGAGGCAGAACAGCTTACAAGGTAGAACGTTAAGCATTACAGCAGAGCAGTGAGTCCAGCTCTTTTTGAAGTTTTGTTAGGGAAGCTTTTCTGTTTCAATGAAAAAGTAAAGGGAGGAAGTGTTTCTAGATACTGTCTTCTTACATCAAGGAGGAATGCCGGGCCGATAGATAGCCCCTCTGGTTGATCAGCAACCTCCCTCAAGTAGCAAGAGTACCACCTGGCACTTGAGCATCATTAGCTGTGTGTCCCTGTCTATGTGCACAGGCAGACACAGGAAACACAGCAGACAATACAGTAATAGATCAAAGCCTGTTCCTGGTGAACCTTACTACCGTCTGTGACTATGATTTATGACTTGGCTAGCCCCAAGAAGGCAGGTCAAGCCTGGATGTCGTCTTTAGCTCTCCCTTGAAAGAATGGAGAAGATACAGCCCTTTCAAAGGTATAATGGGCAGAGTTTTAGCTCTGCCTTTCATTATCCTGTGGGTTATCTCACTACACTACGTTTTACAGGTCAATTTGAAAATAGGCTCTTCTTTTTCTATGTGGGTGTTTGCATTTCTGTTACGGTGTGCGATATGAACACAGAGAGGTTCCTGGTTTTTTACAGTACAGGAGAGGTGTAAGGATACTTTGTGGATGTGTTTGTTTTCATAACAATAGCTTATTTCTTGGCTATAGGAGGGGGGAATGAGAGAGGGAGAGCAGGAAAGGAGATAGTCGCTGGTAAGAGAGTGTTCTTTTCAGATAGCTTTAGTGAGATCTGATTGTATATCTCAAAATGTTCCAATTGTATCTTTTAGGTTTGGGTTCAGGAGGACACATTGATATCATAATGTAGCTTGAGGCACTGCACACTAATGGTATAAAGTAAAATATATTAGCCTGGTAGATAAGCAGGAAGATTTCTGAAAGTCATTCCTAATCCAGGACAGTTAGCAATGGCCATAAACAGGAGGGATTGTAAGCCACAGGGTGTATCCCACTCAGTCCATGCAGATGTTTCCCTAATTCAGTTTACTCTTAGTCAAAACCTGATGTGCCACAGCCATTCCAGTGGTTCATCAGCATGGCCAAGTAGGATGGAGAGAAAACTGGAGTACAAAGGAAGGTCGAAGTCAACCTTAATGAAAATATCTAACTTTAGAAAGTGCAAGAGCTGGTAGTGGTGGCCCAGGCTGTGATCTTTGTATATGGGAAGCAGAGACAGAAGGACTTCAGGGTAACTGAGGCTGTCCTGGTCTACACAGCAAGATGCATACCATCCAGGGCCACACAATAAGACCCTGCCTCAAGAAAAAAGAAAAACAGAAACAAAGGGGGGATGGGTGGGAGTTATAGTGAGAGACAGAGAGAAAGGCAAGGAGAAGGGATAGAGGAAGAAAAAAGCTGTGACTCATGAACTTAAAGGTGAGATGACCCTTGGGGGCTTTGTTTCCAACTAGTTCAGGGCAGGGAGGAGCAGGACTTGAATTCTATGCTCCACGGAACTCTGCCCCCAGGGGTTGTTAAGTAGAGATGACTACTGGGTAGTTGGAAACATGGTTATCAAGAGATGGTCAGTTGGAGGGGTGAGCATTTAAACACGGGGGCTTTGTAGTTGCCTTTGCTAAAGCACGTTGACCCCTCTCTTGGGCTCACAGCTAACTAAAAGCAGGTGGGAAGCCAGAGTCCTTGCCTTTCTTTGTGTCTACCCCTTTGTTTTGGCTGAAAGCACAGAGATACGAAACAGTCCTAAGCCTCTGGTCACCTTGGATTCCAGAAACAGAAAGCTCTCTCTGGAAAGCCGACTCATCCAGGTGAGAACAGTTGCTCATGATCGTGAGATTATAGGGAAAAATAGAAGTGGCTGTCCTGAAGGATCTGGATCTATTCCCTCAATCCATGACAGCCAGAACCAAACAGAGAAGGACCACACATTGACCAGGACTTCTTAATTATGCATACTTCTTGCCTAGTCTCTACTTAAAACTAAAGCTCATGCTGGTATCCTGAAATGGACTCAGCATCACTAGACTCCTTTACATATTCCTTTTGCAAATGGGGCCACATTGATTAACTCTCATTTCTCTTCTTTTTGCCATCAATTGTCTCTTGATTGGGATGTTGGGAATGGGTGGCTAATCCTAGTGTTTAGGAGCTGCTAGAGTTCCAGCTTCCCCAAAAATCTTCAGTCATAAATTCACAATAATTACGCTGGGTGCATAAATGAGTCCCCCTAAATGAAAGTTCCAAAGGAGGAAGAAAAGGGACTGAGGTGAGAGCACTGGCCAGTGTGTGTATTCAGCTGTGAAAAAAGAGATGTCTTCCAAGTGTTGACTCACAAAGCTGGTTAGTTAGAGCAAGAAATTGAAGGCTGTGGGGTGGAAGTGAGTCTAGATTGCTATGCAATTTTGCCATTGAAAACAGAAAGATTTCTGTTTTCTTGATATATGTGAGAGAGTGCCTGTGAATACATGCCATGGTGCCCTTGGAGAGGTCAGAGGTCAGAGGTCATCATTGCATGTTACCCTTCATCTTCTACCTTATTTAAAGCAGGGTGTCTTTGTTGGCAGGTGCAGAAGCTACCAGGCTAGCTGGCCTGTGACATCATTGGATTCTTCTGTGTGTGCCTCCCATGGGTTCTTCTGTGTGTGCCTCCCATGAGTTCTTCTGTATGTGCTTCCAATGGGTTCTTCTGTATGTGTCTCCCATAGGTTCTTCTGTGTGTGCCTCCCATGGGTTCTTCTGTGTGTGCCTCCCATAGGTTCTTCTGTGTGTGCCTCCCATTTGTTCTTCTGTGTGTGCCTCCCATGGGTTCTTCTGTGTGTGCCTCCCATGGGTTCTTCTGTTCTTCTTCTTCTCCCATTTTGCCAGAAGAGTACTGGGATTAGCCAGAGAGTGGTGGGTAGCAACATGCCTTTGACCCCAGCACTCGAGGGGCAGAGGCAGGTGGATCTCTCTGAGTTTGAGGCCAGCCTGGTCTATGGAGTGAGTTCCAGTACATTCAGGGCTACACAGAGAAACCCTGTCTTAAAAATCCAAAATGAACTGGGACTATAGACACACCCGACTGGGAGGGCCCTTGCAGTGGCCATACCAGGAAGCAAACCGAATGAATGAAAAGCCAGTGCAGACTGACTTCATCAACCTGGATCAGACTTCAGGGAGTCTAATAACAGGTTGTTTATTCCCAGTGTTCTTAAGTCCAGCATAATTTGGAAAACAGCTTCCTGGTGTGATACAATCCTCATTACACAAGGAAGTGTAATTGCATTGAAACTCAACTCAGGGTAAGTGTCATTTCTTCCAAGATGAGCTCCAGAGATAAACTACCTATACTAGCTTAAGGGCCTAAGGGTCTGATCTGGTCTCAGTCATACAGATAGCATAGAAGTCATTTGGCTTCTGGTTCTGCTCATGGGAGCTTAGAGGAGCCTCTGGCTCTAAGCATCATTTAGATCACTAGCCACCTCCTGTCATGGTTGTAGGAGCTTGGCATGGCCTGGCCCAATAGACAGCGCAAATCATCAGGCTGTCAATCAATTCTCAGCTGCCTGAATGGAAGAACGAGATTTTCATCTTTCCCACTGAAAACACTGCGTGTTTAACCTTCCTGGTTTCTCTTAAGATCTGAGGGTGCAAGGACCTTCATGCTCTGCTCCCAGCACTTGACTATGCCCAGTTATGGGGGTTCTGGGGAACCAAAATTAGGTCCTCATGCCTACATAGCAAGCCAGTTCCCCACCAAGCCATCTACCCAGCCTACAATAGGGGAATTCTGATAATGCATGTATTTAAACATTTAAAACCAGACACAAAGTTATTGCCACTTTATAAAATTATAAAATGAAAACATCTTCAGCATTAGCAGAACTTAACACTCATAAAATTAAAATTAGCATTCAGTACAACAGATGGTATTGTTTTGCTGAGACGAAATTATTACTGTGGGAGTTAACGGTAGAAAACCCATTTATACGGTCAGCTCTCACATCTTGGTTTGGTTATGTTGATTTCATGCACAATGTCCATCTTAATCTCTGTTGATGTATTTTTTTTTTGCAGAGTTGATTTTATGTTTCCCATATGTCACTTACCAAGAAGGAGTCTAAAATGCATCCCAAATATGATGGTAAGACGTTTAAAAATATCCTTTAAGAAAGTTCACTCATTGATGGTGAGTGCTGGTGACTCACAGTGCCACCATTAACCATCAGTGCCTGTGGTAAGCTTCTGAGTGTTTGTACCACAGGGGTCTTATATCTACTTGCTATAGAAATATAATGCTAAGACATACTCTTTTGAGATTCCTGTGCTGTACCACCTGGTGTATTGTCATGGCTCACTCACCATTGTTCCCAAGCCTTTGCAAGAACTTCATTTTCACGCAAAGTTCGAAATGGCCCGTAAGTTCTTAAGTACATAAAAAAAAAAAGTCTAAGAACCTAAAAATGAATAAAGTTGTATTCCAGAAGGCAGAGAGGATAAAGGAGAGATAGATTAACTCACCTTCGTTCAAGATAAGGTGTCAGAACTGTATAAAGGATGTACTTTCTATGCTGGGAAGATGACTCACTGGGTAAGAGGGCTTGCTGTATACCTAAGTCAAAAGGTAGGTGTGGCCATGAATTCCTCTAACCCTAGCACTGGAGGTGATAGAGATGGGAGGATTAGAGTGGCTTGGTCTAATGCTGCTGTATTCCAGTGCTAATTTGAGCCCCCAAGATTGGTTGCCCTGGAGATGAGAAAGTCTACACCCCCATAGAGACACTGAGTGACCCTGCCTCCAATTTATTTTCGATTGGTAAATAAAGATGCCAAAATTCAATAGCTGGGCTGAATAGATATAGGTAGTATTTAGGTTTCAAGGGCTTGGAGCTGAAGACAACCACAAGAGGAAGAAGAAAGTGCAGGAAGAGGAAGCAGAAACTTCCATGAGTTAGGAGTCAAGAGAACATGGCCCGGTGGGTTGGCCAATTGGAGTTAAGAACAGCCCAGATGAAACATAGTACATAGTAAGTAATAACTTGGGGTTATCAATAGGAATGTAGAGTCTAACATCTGAGAGTAGCATTTCCCAGCTCTCGTGTTGTATAAGGCTTATATCTACATGTATATTTATATTTCCATATAAAGATTGTGTGTGTCTTTCATCCAGGAGTTAAGGGGTCAAAGGCAGAGTAAAAACCTTGGGCCAGGATTTCAATAATTTTTACAACAGAAGCTGACTGAAGTTTTTGATGGCTATCGGCCCAGCTCAGACTCAGTGAGAAACTGTCTCAAGGGAATGAGGTGGAAGGTGATAGGCAAGCATTCTTGATGTCCTAATCTGGCCTCCACATGCAGGCACGGACACATATACACACATACACCATATGCTCATACAATGCATACACATGTGCATACACATATATGTGCACCCACTTATGTGCAAATATACACACTCACACAAGTGTATTTTCCTAACTGTTCACATTGAGCTCCTTATCAAGAAAGGGTGGGTGATAAGGAAGACCATAGGTTTGGAGCCGCACAGCTCTGGGTTCAATTGATGTCCCTGTCAACCTTGGCACTGGAAATCTACTTTATCGGTTAGCTTCCTCATGCCTCACATAGACAGATATGTAGCAGTGAAGAAATGAGGCCATGTAGCAACCATGCCCATGACTGCTCCTGGCACACCACTGGTGGCAGCCAGAGCAGCTGTGATCAGTTGTAGACATTTGCTTTGGTTCACAGTCAATGGAGTTAAACTCCATTGTAGTTATATTTTCTCCTCTCCTGCTTCCTCTCAAAGACTCTCCACATTTTGGTCTTATTTTAATATTTTACTTTCTTACTTTTAGCAAAAGAATTGATGTTTGTTCTTTTGAGTTTGTGGGTTGTTTGCAGCAGAACTCAGGCCTAACCAGGTAGGACTTGATCGTCTGAGCACATACAAGAAAGTATAGATAATTAACTAAGTTATTTTAATCTTTGGAGAATAGGAAAACTGTAGCACCAGGCTAGGTCCTAACCTCATTGGAAAATAAAATTGCTGAGATGTTTTAAGCTGCAAGCTTGTTTTATTCAGCATGAGCAAATGGTAAAATTCTTAGGTATGGTTCAAAAAAATTTAAATGTTAACTAGATTATTGTGGCTATCTTTTCCTCTTCCCTGAGGAGCTCAGATAATGTTCTCTGATATTACTATTCTCTGAGGATTGTCTACGAATGCACTCAATGAAGCAAGATGGTATAGGCATTCAACTGTTAAGGGGACTTCTAATCAGGTTCTCTTCCTCTCGTTGATATGGCTAGATTCTCCTTGCTCCGGGGGGGAGGGGGGGGAGAGTAGTAGCTAAAAAGATGTGTGAGATATTGCTGCTGTTGGAATGTTTGCAACTGCCTGGTGGCTGTTTCCAAGATGGCCATCAATGAGCCTTGCCTGGTGGTGTTTAACCTCAAGCAACCCCTCCTGTGGTATGGCAGGGTTAGCCCATGTGACCAATAGGATACAACAGAAACCAAAGTGTGCCATCCTGAGATAAGATTCTGAATGCCATCATGGCTTCTGTCCTCTCTCTCAGCCTACTTCTTTGTGAAAGCCTTATCGGGAGCAGCTATAGGGCCCATGTGGTGAAGAACTGTAGCTTCCTACTCACTGGGTCATGTCAGTAAGTGAGCTTGGAAGCAGTTCCTCTTAACCCAGCCAGGCTTCCGATGCCTGCAGACATGGCTGGTACCCTGAGTATAGGCTCATGAGAATCCCTGAGCCTGATTCACCAGTTAAGCTATGTGAAGATTTCTGACCAAAAGACATTGAATCAAAAAACAATTCTTATTTTATGATGCTAAGTCTTGAGTAATTTTTTTTCCCACAGCAATAGACAACTGTGCAGAGTACACCTGGATGTTCATAGGCAAGCTCAAGGATGCAATGCCCTACAGAGTGAAGACAGCCCTGCCCAGCTAGGACTGCTGTCCTTCTCTAAGGCTAAGGCATCTTCCAGCACTGCCATTAACTCTCCCAGTGTGAAACATCTTTTCACTTTCTTGATTTAAAAGTAAAAGAGGCTGGGCAAGGTGGTATACAGCTCTAATCCCATCTCTCAGGAGGCAGAAGCAGGCAAACCTCCATGAGTTCCAGTACAAAGTAAGACTGTTGTGGGAGGAACATGAAAATAAAGACTTATGGAGCTAGCTCAACAGATAAAGTGCTTGCTGTACAAGCACAGGGACCATAGCTGGATCCCCCAGTTCCCAAATAAAAACTTGCTGGGTGTATTGGCCCACCTGTTTTCCAGTACTTGGGGAGGTCAACTAGCTAGCCAGACTAGCTGAATTTACAAGCATTGGCTGAATTTACAGTGAGATAAAGTGGGAGCACTGGAGGAAGATGGCCCATGTTAACCTCTGTTCTCTACATGCACATGCACATATATGAACATACTCTCTTACACACATGAAACAAGCATTACTTTAGTTACTTTACTCTTACTATGAAGACACACCATGACCAAGGTGCTTTATAGAAGGAGGAGTTTATAGGGGATTATATTTTCAGAGAGTGAGTCCATGACCATCACAGCTGGGAGCATGGCAGCAGACAGGCAGGCATGGTGCTGGAGCAGTAGTTGGAAACTTACATCTGAGCATAAGGCACAGAGAAAGATAACTGGGAATGGCTTGGGCATTTGAAAGCTCAAAGCCCACTTCCAGCAACATGCCTCCACCAGTAAGGCCACACCTGCTGTGGTAAATATTTAATGTTAATGGGGGGTTTCTATCCTGCCTTTGATGCTTCAGTTCCCAGATAAAAAACACAAACCTTTACATTTATAATAGGTCTTGACAGTATTAGGGCTGGGCAGATATCAACCCTCTGTGGCTCTTTTATCTACTTCCTTGTCACTAACCCCAGGCTATAATTTGCCATGTTCCTCCTGAGCTGTTCTTACTCTAATTGCTCAGCCCTCATGAACATGTTCTCATGACTCGCCTACCTTATGGTATCCTCTCCTCTCTTTTCACCTCTCTCTTTTCTCTCATCATCCTGCCTCAGACCCTAAGCTCAGGAACTGAAACCCCATCTATCTTTCTTCTGCCAAGCTGTAGGCTATAGGCATCTTTATTCAACCAGTAGTTTTAAATTAAGGAACAAGGGTATATAGCATCACTTGGTGTACAAGGATTTCCTCAACTCTGCGGGGCAAAAAGACCTTGGGGGCCAGTATTTAGTATTACAATATATAGCAACAGACAAATCTCCACACACATCTAATCCTTCCCAAACAGTTCCTCAACTGCGGATCAACATTCAAATATAAGAGGCTGTGGAGGGTCTTCTCATTCAAACCACCACAGACACAGCACATGAACACGCACCACAGACACAGCACATGAACACGCACAACAGACACAGCACATGAACATGCACCACAGACACAGAACATGAACACACACTACAGACACAGCACATGAACACGCACCACAGACATAGCACATGAATACGCACCACAGACCCAGCACATGAACACACACCACAGACACAACACATGAACACACACCACAGACCCAGCACATGAACACGCACCACAGACACAGAACATGAACACACACCACAGACACAGCACATGAACACGCACCACAGACCCAGCACATGAACACACACCACAGACACAACACATGAACACGCACCACAGACCCAGCACATGAACGTACACCACAGACCCAGCACATGAACACGCACCACAGACACAGCACATGAACACGCACCACAGACATAACACATGAACACGCACTACAGACACAGCACATGAACACACACCACAGACACAACACATGAACACGCACCACAGACCCAGCACATGAACGTACACCACAGACCCAGCACATGAACACGCACCACAGACATAGCACATGAACACGCACCACAGACATAGCACATGAACACGCACTACAGACACAGCACATGAACACACACCACAAACACATAGACATATCAAAAAGCAAGAGATCAAAGCCAGGAGTGGTGACTCATGCCTTTAATCCCAGGACTCAGAAGGGAGAGGCAGGTAGATCATTCTGAGTTCCATACCAAGAGTGAGTTCTAAGCCATCCAAGGCTACATAGTGAGATCTTGTCTCAAAAGTCTAACAAGCAAAAACCAAAATCAAAAATAAAAACAAAGGAAAAAAAGCTGAAAAAAAAAAGGGGTACTCAGGGCTATGTGAGAGAGTCCTCTGTAACTTAAAGTAAGTATTTAATGACCTGCCCTTCAATGTTTACTGAAGAAATGCTGAGAGATATGCAGAAACATATGTACAATGAGGTCTTTATCTTGTTTGAATTATCAGTATACTATAAATGACACAAATGTGGAAAGAAAATATGGTATAGAATGTATGTAATGACACAAATGAGCTCTAAAGCATACTACCTAAATCACAGAATAGTATGAATGGTAGCCCCAAATTAAGACTTTGACAACAGGACACACCCAGGATCAGAGGTGAGCAGGAACCAACATCTGTCCCAACACTGGGAGTAACTGGGACCAGCGGGACCAGGCATACAGGAACTCTGCCAGCCCAGTGATTTGGGTTCCTTCCGGTCTGTCTGGGCTGGGGTTCAGAGCAGACCTTGGACGCATGCTCCGCGGCTAGTCCCACAACACCCAGAGGAAGCTCTACTCCCAGGCACTCTAACACATGCAGGATCAGAGAGTAGACTTTGGGCGCAAGCTCCTCAGCCAGTCCCACAACACCCAGAGGAAGATCCACTCCCAGGTGCTCTGACACACCCAGGATCAGAGGTGAACAGGAACCAACATCTGTCCCAACACTGGGAGTAACTGGGACCAGCGGGACTAGGCACACAGGAACTCTGCCAGCCCAGTGACTTGGGTTCCTTCCAGTCTGTCTGGGCTGGTGTCCAGAGCAGACATTGGGCACAAGCTCTGCAGCCAGTCCCACAAGAAACAAAGAAAGCCACACTCCCAGGTGCTCTAACAAGCCCAGGATCACAGGATCACAGAATCACAGGATCAAAAAGACAGTTTGACTTTGAAGAGTTCTGACACAACCAGGATCACAGGAAGGACAGGCTCCAGCCAGATTTAGCAAGGGCAGGTAGCACTAGAGTTAACCAGATGTCAGGGGGCAAGCATAAGAAAATAAACAGCACAAACCAAGTTCACTTGCCATCATCAGAACCCAATTCTCCCACCATAGCAAGTCCCGGACAGACCATCACACCGGAAAAGCAAGATTCAGATATAAAATCACTTATCATGATGATGATACAGGACCTTAAGAAAGACATAAATAGCACTCTCAAAGAAATACAGGAGAACACAGCTAAAGATATAGAAGCTCTTAAAGAGGAAACACAAAAATCCCTTAAAGAACTACAGGAAAACACAAACAGGTGAAGGAAATGAGCAAAACCATCCAGAATCTAAAAATGGAAATAGAAACAATGAAGAAATCAGAAAGAAAGACAACCCTGGAGATACAAAACCTAGGAAAGAAATCAGGAGCCATAGATGCAAGCATCACCAACAGAATGCAAGAGATAGAAGAGAGAATCTCAGGGGCAGAAGATACCATAGAAAACATTGACACAACAGTCAAAGAAAATGCAAAAAGCAAAAAGCTCCTAATCCAAAACATCCAGGAAATCTAGGACGCACTGAGAAGACCAAACCTAAGGATAATAGGTATAGAAGAGAGTGAAGACTCCCAATGTAATGGGCAAGTAAATATCTTTAACAAAATTATAGAAGAAAACTTCCCTAACCTAAAGAAAGAGATGCCCAAACATACAAGAAGCCTACAGAACTCCAAATAGACTGGACCAGAAAAGAAATTCCTCCTGTCTCTGTGCCCCAGTGTAGGGGAATGCCAGGGCCAGAAAGTGGGAGAGGGTGGGGTGGCAGTCATGGGGA
>NW_022196913.1:3420828-3422193 GCF_008632895.1 Mastomys coucha
TTATTGTTATAATATTTTATAAATTTTAAGGAATACGACAAAAAAGATATTGTAGGTATTGAAGGGATGAGTGGTGGTACAAAAGGGGAACAAGAATGTGATTCAATTCTATTTAATTAAAATATGATTTTTTAAAAAAAATCTTGTCACTGAGCAAGAAAGGGGATTCCAGTTGATTGGACAGATGAGGAAAGAAAGTAATTCCATTCAAAGAGAAGTCTACCTTAATAATATTAAAAAGAAAAACATTCATTTAAAAAAAAAAAAGCTGGGTGGTGGTGCCGGTGCACGACTTTAATCCCAGCACTTGGGAGGCAGAGGCAGGCCGATTTCTGAGTTCAAGGCCAGCCTGGTCTACAGAATGAGTTCTAGGACAGCCAGGGCTATACAGAGAAACCCTGTCTCGAAAAACCAAAAAAAAAATAAATAAAAAATAAAAATAAATAAATAAAAGTCTGTGTCCTCTAGGACTTAGTATCAAAAAAAAAAAAAAAAAAAAAAAAAAAAAAAAAGACTTTGACAACAATATATATTTGATGTGTGTGGCTGTATGTGTTTATAAATGCATATTATGAAATGATATGCCTCTAACTCATTTTTTGTTTCTTTATTTTGTTTTATTGAGGGTCTCATATGTAGCCTTGAATTGGTCTTGATTTTACTATGTAAAACAGCCTGGCCTCCAACTCAGAGGGATCCACTTGCCTCTGCCTCCTAAGTGCTGAGACTACAGGCATCTGCTACCATGCCTGGCTTATCTATAATTCCTAACAATAGATTTCTTTTTTCCCTTAAATTTGATAGCACATATGTTTATGTCTCTGTGTGTGTAGTTCTGTGTCTGTCTGTGTGTGTATGTGTCTTTCTGTGTAGTTGTCTGTCTATATATGTCTGTGTATGTAGTTGTGTGTCTTTGTGTCTGTTTGTGTTTCTGTGTATGTGGTAGTTGTGTGTCATTGTGTCTGTCTGTCTGCCTGCCTGTCTGAGTTTCCCTCTGTGTATATAGGTATGTGTCTGTGTCTATCTGTCTTTGTTTCTCTGTGTGTGAATAGTTGTGTTTGTGTCTGTATGTGTTTCTGTGTGTGTGAATATGTGTGTGTGTGTGTGTATGTCATTTGTAGGTGAAGGCTCATGAGAATCAAAGTGACAATGTGTAGGAGAGAAGACAGCTTTTGGAGTTCCCTCCTCCCCTATGGTTTTGTGTCGGAGCCTCTCTTGTTTCTGCTATACTATGTACTTGATGGCAGCTGGCATTTGAGGTTCTATGCAATTCCTCTGTATCTGTGTCCCATCCTCCTACAGGAGTACCGAGATTACAGATGGTCACCTCTGCATCAGATTTTTTTATTAGATATTTTCTTTATT
>NW_022196913.1:3422203-3429357 GCF_008632895.1 Mastomys coucha
AATTAGTCTCACCATGTGTACTCTTTAGTTGGTGGTTTAGTTCCTGGAAGCTCTGAGGGTACTAGTTAGTTCATATTGTTGTTCATCCTAAGGGGCTGCAAAGCCTTCAGCTCCTTGGGTCCTTTCTCTAGCTCCTTCATTGGGGACCCTGTACTCAGTCCAATGGATGGCTGTGAGCCTCTACTTCTGTGTTAGTCAGGCACTGACAGTCTCTCAGGAGACAGCTATATCAGGCTCCTGCCAGCCAATACTTGCTGGCATCCACAATAGTGTCTGGGTTTGGTGATTGAATATGGGAAGGATTGTCAGGTGTGACAGTCTCTGGATTGTCCTTCCTTCAGTCTCTGCTCCACACTTTGTCTCTGCAACTCCTTCCATGGGTATTTTGTTCCTCCTTTTAAGAAGGAACAAAGTATCCACACTTTGGTCTTACTTCTTGAGTTTCTTGTGGTTTGTGGATTGTATCTTGGGTATTCCGAGCTTCTGGACTAATATCCACTTATCAGAGAGTACATACCATGTGTGTTCTTTTGTGATTAGGTTACCTCACTCAGAATATTCTCCAGATCCATCCATTTACCTAAGAATTTCATAAATTCATTGTTTTTAATAGCTGAGTAGTACTCCATTGTGTAGATGTACCACATTTTCTGTATCCATTCCTCTGTTGAGGGACATCTGGGTTGTTTCCAGTTTCTGGTTATTATAAATAAGGCTGCTAGGAACATAGTGGAGCATGTGTCCTTATTACATGTTGGAGCATCTTCTGGGTATATGCCCAGGAGTGGTATAGCTGGGTACTCTCGTAGTACTATGTCCAATTTCCTGAGGAACCGCCAAACTGATTTCCAGAGGGGTTGTACCAGCTTGCAATCCCACTAGCAATGAAGGAGTGTTCCTCTTTCTCCACATGGAGAAACAACCTGTCCAGCATCTGCTGTCACCTGAGTTTTTTATCCTAGCCATTGTGACTGGTGTGAGGTGGAATCCCAGGGTTGTTTTGATTTGCATTTCCCTGATGACTAAGGATGTTGAACATTTCTTTAGGTGCTTCTCAGCCATTTGGTGTTCATCAATTGAGAATTCTTTGTTTAGCTTTGTACCCCATTTTTAATAGGGTTATTTGGTTCTCTGGAGTCAAAATTCTTGAGTTCTTTGTATATATTGGATATTAGCCCTCTATCAGATATAGGGTTGGTAAAGATCTTTTCCCAATTTGTTGGTTGCTGTTTTGTCCTATTGACAGTGTGTTTTGCCTTACAGAAGCTTTGTAATTTTATGAGGTCCCATTTGTCAATTCTTTATCTTAGAGCAGAAGCTATTGGTATTCTGTTCAGGAAATGTTTCCCTGTGCCCATGTGCTCAAGGCTCTTCCCCACTTTCTTTTCTATTAATTTCAGTGTATCTGGTTTTATGTGGAGGTCCTTGATCCACTTGAACTTGAGCTTTATAAAAGGAGATAGAAATGGATTGATTTGCATTCTTCTACATGCTGTCAGTTGAGCCAGCACCATTTGTTGAAAATGCTGTCTTTTTCCCACTGGATTGTTTTAGCTCCTTTGTCAAAGATCAAGTGACCATAGGTGTGTGAGTTCATTTCTGGGTCTTCAATTCTATTCCATTGATACAACTGCCTGTCACTGTACCAATACCATGCAGTTTTTATCACAATTGCTCTGTAGTACAGCTTAAGGTCTGGGATGGTAATACGACCAGAGGTTCTTTTATTGTTGAGAATAGTTTTCCCTATCCCAGGTTTTTTGTTATTCCAGATGAATTTGCAAATTGCTCTTCCTAAGTCAGTGAAGAATTGAGTTGGAATTTTGATGGGGATTGCATTGAATCTGTAGATTGCTTTCCGCAAGATGGCCATTTTTACTATATTAATCCTGCCAATCCATGAGCATGGGAGATCTTTCCATCTTCTGAGATCTTCTTTGGTTTCCTTCTTCAGAGTTCTTGTCATACAGATCTTTTACTTACTTACTTAGAGTCACACCAAGGTATTTTATATTATTTGTGACTATTGTGAAAGGTGTTGTTTCCCCAATTTTTTTCTCAGCCTGTTTATCCTTTGTGTAGAGGAAGGCCACTGATTTGCTTGAGTTAATTTTATATCCAGCTACTTTGCTGAAGTTGTTTGTCAGATTTAGGAGCTCTCTGGTAGAATTTTTGGGGTCACTTAAGTATACTATCATATCATCAGCAAAGAGTGATAATTTGACTTCTTCCTTTCCAATTCATATCCCTTTGATCTCCTTTTGTTGTCTAATTGCTCTGGCTAGGACTTCAAGTACAATACTGAATAGGTAGAGAGAGAATTGTCAGCCTTGTCTAGTCCCTGATTCTAGTGGAATTGCTTCAAGTTTCTCTCCATTTAGTTTGATGTTAGCTATTGGTTTGCTGTATATTGCTTTTACTATGGTTTTTTTTTTTTTTGCACTTAAACAATACTGCAGTTTATAAAAAACACATAAGAAATTTCAACTCTTATTCTTTGAGTTACAAAAATCAAGGTTTTGCTAAGTTATAAACATGTTTTTCATGTAATTATTTGCATAACTCTAGTGTGCTCAGTGGCCTAAGATCAGAACTGGTCCTTAAAAAATACTAAAACCAAAAAGCTCCCGTATTTACCTGCAGAATACATCCATTAACGTTTACATTCCAGGATTTGCTATATCAGTTATGATTTTAAAGATCACATCCAAAGGAGAAAGCAAACCACCTATAAACTGGCATTATTTATTTATTTTTTGTCTTGTGAAACTTCCTTAATTTGTTGATGTAGCAAACAAATTTCAACTCTGCTATGCAAATAACAGAAGGAATCTGCTCAGCAGTTAACTTTAGAGTTCGGTTCCATACAGGCAACATGCTATATGTGAAAAAAATTACTAACTGAACTACAGGTATTAAATACTGAAAAAAATTAACAGTTTATTATAATTTATTTTATTTAACAATCTAGGAAGTTTGTGGCCATCAGCAGTTCCTGTGCAATTTCAGGTGCAATTGGGAATTTAGGAATTTCAGTGGAGCTGTTAGTATAGTGGACCTTGTAGGTAAAATATATTCACACTTTCAATAACACCTGTGAGGGGATCTCTCTAAAATTGACCTCATTGGTTTCATTCTCTGCAAACTGACCTGGACTACTCAACATGGCTTTTATTGTTTCTGATGTTAACGCATCTTCTCTTTTTACAATAAATTCATGATCATCAGAAGATATTAATTTCACAGACATAGCATCAGGGCCTTCACAGACACCATAGGTTTTCTCTTCTCCATCCATTATGTTCATATAAAATTCTACTTGATCCCAGAGGAACTTTAGTAGTTTCCTGGAGAGGCTGAGACACAGTCTACTAGTAAGTTACATCTGAAGGAAGTGCGTCCTTTTACTATGTTTAAGTATGGGCCTTGAATTTCTGATCTTTCCAAGACTTTTACCATGAAGGAATGTTGGATCTTGTCAAATGCTTTCTCAGCATCTAATGAGAGGATTATATAGTTTTTCTTTGAGTTTGTTTATATAGTGAATTACATTGATGGATTTCCATATATTGAACCATCCGTTCATTCCTGGGATGAAGCCTACTTGATCATGATGGATGATCGTTTTGATGTATTCTTGGATTCGGTTTGCAAGAATTTTATTGAGTAATTTTGCATCGATATTCATAAGGGAAATTGGTCTGAAGTTTTCTTTCTTTGTTAGGTCTTTGTGTGGTTTAGGTATAAGAGTAATTGTGGCTTCATAGAACAAATTGAGTAGAGTACCTTTTGTTTCAATTTTGTGGAATAGTTTGAGGAGTATTGGTATTAGCTCTTCTTTGAAGGTTTGATAAACCTCTGCACTAAACCCATCGGGTTCTGGGCTTTTTTTTTGGTTTGGAGACTATTAGTGACTGTTTCTATTTCATTAGCAGATATGGGACTATTTAGATCATTTATCTGATCTTGATTTAACCTTGGTACCTGATATATATCTAGAAGATTGTCCATTTCATCCAGGTTTTCCTGTTTTGTTGAGTATAGGCTTTTGTAGTAGGATCTCATAATTTTTTGGATTTCCTCAGTGTCTGTTGTTATCTCTCCCTTTTCATTTCTGATCTTGTTAATTAGGATACTGTTTCTATGCCCTCTAGTTAGTCTGGCTAAGGGTTTATCTATTTTGTTGATTTTCTCAAAGAACCAGCTCCTGGTTTGGTTGATTCTTTGTATAGTTCTTTTTGTTTCTATTTGGTTGATTTCAGCCCTGAGTTTGATTATTTCCTGCCTTTGACTCCTCTTTGGTGAATTTGCTTCTTTTTGTTTTAGAGCTTTCAGATGTGCTGTCAAATTGCTGGTGTATGCTCTCTCCAGCTTCTTTTTGGAGGCACTTAAAGCTATGAGTTTTCCTCTTAGGACTGCTTTCATTGTGTCCCATAAGTTTGGGTATGTTGTGGCTTCATTTTCATTAAACTCTAGAAAGTCTTTAATTTCTTTCTTTATTTCTTCCTTGACCAAGTTATCATTGAGTAGAGTGTTGTTAAGCTTCCATGTGTAGGTGGGCATTTTATTGTTTATGTTGTTATTGAGGAGCAGTCTTAGTCCATGGTGATCTGATAGGATGCAAGGAATTATTTCAATCTTCTTGTATCTGTTGAGGTCTGATTTGTGACCAATTATATGATCAGTTTTGGATAAGATACTGAGAAGAAGGTATATCCTTTTGTTTTCGGATAAAAAGTTCTATAGATATCTGTTAAATTCATCTGTTTCATAACTTCTCTTAGTCTCACTGTGTCTTTGTTTAGTTTCTGTTTCCATGATCTGTCCATTGCAAAGAGTGGAGTGTTGAAATCTCCCACTATTATTGTGTGTGGTGCAATGTGTGCTTTGAGCTTTAGTAAAGTTTCTTTTATGAATGTAGGTGCCCTTGCATTTGGAGCATAGAGGTTCAGAATTGAGAGTTCATCTCAGTAGATCATACCTTTGATGAATATGAAGTGTCCCTCTTTTATCTTTTTGGTCACTTTAGGTTGAAAGTAGATTTTATTCAATATTAGAATGACTACTCCAGCTTTTTTCTTGGGACCATTGGCTTGGAGAATTGTTTTGAGGTAGTGTCTGTCTTTGTCACTGAGGTGTGTTTCTTGTAGGCAACAAAATGTTGGGTCCTGTTTACGTACTCAGTCTGATAGTCTATGTCTTTTTATTGGGGAATTGAATCCATTGATATTAATAGATATTAAGGAAAAGTAATTGTTGCTTCCTTTTTTTTTTGTTATTAGAGTTAGAATTCTCTTCATGTGGTTATCTTCTTTTAGTTTTGTTAGAAGATTACTTTCTTGCCTTTTCTAGGATATAGTTTCCCTACTTGTGTTGGAGTTTTCCATTTATTATCCCTTAAAGGGCTGGATTTGTAGAAAGATATTGTGTAAATTTGGTTTTCTCATGGAATACTTTGGTTTCTCCATCTATGGTGATTGAGAGTTTTGCTCGGTATAATAGCCTGGACTGGCATTTGTGTTCTCTTAGGGTCTGTATGACATCAACCCAGGCTTTCATATTGTCTGGCGAGAAGTCTGGTGTAATTCTGATAGGTCTGCCTTTATATGTTACTTGACCTTTTTCCCTCACTGCTTTTAATATTCTTACTTTGTTTTGTGCATCTGGTGTTTTGACTATTAAGTGGTGGGAGGAATTTTTTTTCTGGTCCAGTCTATTTGGAGTTCTATAGGCTTCTTTTATGTTCATGGGCATCTCTTTCTTTAGGTTAGGGAAGTTTTCTTCTATAATTTTGTTGAAGATATTTACTGGCCCTTTAAGTTGAAGGTCTTCATTCTCTTCTATACCTATTATCCTTAGGTTTGGTCTTCTCATTGTGTCCTGGATTTCCTGGATGTTTTGGGTTAGGACCTTTTTGCATTTTGCATTTTCTTTGACTGTTGTGTCAATGTTTTCTATGGTAACTTCTGCCCCTGAGATTCTCTCTTCTATCTCTTGTATTGTGTTGGTGATGCTTGCATCTATGGTTCCTGACTTTCTTTCCTAGGCTTTCTATCTCCAGAGTTGTCTTTCTTTGTGATTTCTTTATTGTTTCTACTTCCATTTTTAGGTCCTGGATGGTTTTGTTCTATTCCTTCACCTGTTTGGTTCTGTTTTCTTGTAATTCTTTAAGAGATTTTTGTGTTTTCTCTTTAAGGGCTTCTACTTGTTTACTCATGTTCTCCTGTAATTCTTTAAGGGATTTTTGTGTTTCCTCTTTAAGGGCTTGTACCTGTTTACCTGTGTTCTCCTGTGTTTCTTTAATGGATTTATTCATGTCCTTCTTAAATTCCTCTATCACCATCGTGAGATATGAATTTAGATCCAAATCTTGCTTTTCTGGTGTTTTGGGATAACCAGGACTTGCTGTGGTATGAGTACTAGGTTCTGATGAAGCCAAGTAGTCTTGGTTTCTGTTGGTAAGATTCTTGCATTTGCCTTTTGACATCTGTTGATCTCTGGTGTTAGATGTTCTTGCTATTTATGGCTGTAGCTTGTTCCTCCTGTGGGTCTGTGTGCCTGTGTCAGCACTTCTGGGAAATCAGCTCTCCTCTGATAAGACCCCTGAGCCTCCTGAGTCTTGGGGTCAGAGCATACCTTGGAGACAGGCTTTCCACTTGCAGGAAAGGTGCAGAGAGGCCTGTGGTTCTGCCATCCCTCCTAGGTGTAGAAGGAGGTGGAAAGGATCCTGTCCAGCTGCCCTGCCACTTCTGAGGCCTGTGCCTCCTGACTGGTTCTCTCTTAAAAAGTCACCAGAGGCTTGGCGGGGGGTGGGGGGGTGGGGGTGGGGCAGAGAGGGCTGTGGATGTGGATCCATTGTCCCTTCACTCTGGAAATGAACTCCCCAGAGGCTGACCTGGGAACTTGAGAATCAGCTCAGCATGTAGAGGTAGATTTAGGGAGCTTGAACTCCAGGGAGTCCCAGAGACCCTCAGTTGCTCCTTAGCGTCTTCATTAAAATTGAACTTGTGCTTCAACCTGTTGACAACCAGGTTATAGTTTAAGAACCAGGTTATTGTTTAACTATACTTGGTTTAAGAACTATAATCAGCCGGGCGGTGGTGGCGCATGCCTTTAATCCCAGCACTTGGGAGGCAGAGGCAGGCGGATTTCTG
>NW_022196913.1:3429396-3431344 GCF_008632895.1 Mastomys coucha
AAAAAAAAAAAAAAAAAAAAAAGAACTATAATCAAAGTCTTCA
This sequence comes from Mastomys coucha, assembly GCF_008632895.1. Classification (NCBI taxonomy): domain Eukaryota; kingdom Metazoa; phylum Chordata; class Mammalia; order Rodentia; family Muridae; genus Mastomys; species Mastomys coucha. The sequence continues at coordinate 3,429,440 of NW_022196913.1, forward strand.
AGGGTAAAATAGAGTTTTTCCTCAGTTCACCTAGAATATACCCATTCCCTTACTCAAAGCCCATGGCTCCTCAGTTGGTGGTGGCAGTTTTACATGTGTATACTTTGCCAGACAATATGTATGGAGCAGAGTAGGCTTCATTTGTTACTGAACAACACAAGCTTGGAGCTATGATTACCCACTCCTAAGATGACCCAAGCAACAGAATTGGAATAGAGAATAATAAATACAGTAAAGGCAGTGGGAAGCTTTGCTTTCTGTGTGAAGATGAATGAGACAAACAGTTCAGACGCCCCAGTAAATGGTAAGTGTACTGAGACTAGGCCAGGGGTGGGATTTAGAAGACTGTCTTCATCGCTGTCTTGTCCTCTATAGAAAATAATTAATAAAATTGTGACCTTGGGTTGCACAGGACCTCGGAGGCCAACATGCCTTTTGTTTTGAGTTTGTGATGAACAGCACTTACTTGAGCTTGGCAGAGCCTAAGAGACAGGCATCACACCATATCCCACAGTCATTTCACTTAGGGCAGGAAATGAGCATTCAGTGAATGACCATAAAGGCACAGTCCAACCAAGGATGGGGAAACCTTCCTGCTCATTTCTTTTGTGTGCAATTAAATTGCAGGAAAGAAGCTGAGGAAATTACGTGCCTAACCTCTTGTTTCTGGCTGAATAATCCTTACATCATTGATAGTTATTAATCAAATTGTTTTGGATCTTAGATACCATGGATGGATTTATCTGTTTCTCAGCCAAGTAATTTTAAAGCTTTTACATTTCCATTAGAAGTGCGATATGGTGCCTTTATATGAATTATAAATGTATTATACGTTTTATTAAAATTAATCAAGGAATATCCTTTGTGTTGTTTAGCTGACAGTCATTTCGGCTCCTGTTATATAAATGTTTCTGTTAACCTTTATTTTAACATTGTTACTATTTTGTGGTGCTGGAGATCAAATCCAAGGGCTTATGGATACTAGACAAGCTCTGTACTGCTTAGCTATCTCTGGATCCCTTGTGCTAATGGTTTTTGTTAGGAAATTTTGTGTTCAGCCAAAGGAAGGTATAGAATCAAATTTTTTGTTTTCCTTGTTTGGGAGGAATACAGTTGAGCTTTCATTTACCTCACCAGATCTCAGTTCTCATCTGAAGAATGAAGGAATTTATCAAAGGTGTGGCATATTTACAATATATTTTCTCCACCTGTATATTAACTAGTACACAGATGACCATAACCTGGTCTGAACCCAAGCTAATCCTAGCTATTGAAAACAGAGGCCTGTAAACTAGGGTAAGGTATTTCAGACTCTCCTAGGGATATGTGAGCTGGGTATTTTAGCAAACTCATTTCTAGGTCCTCAACTTCCATGTCCTTAATTAATTAGTCAGTTAGCTAATTAATTTGGTCTTCCAGGATGGAGTTTCTCTGTCCTGGAACAGGCTCTGTAGACCAGGCTGGCTTCAAATTCAGAGATCTGCTTGCCTTTGCCTCCCAAGTGCTGGGATTGAAGGTGTGCACCACTGTGCCCAGTCTTATTGGTTGTTTCTTCAAGTCAGGGTTTCTCTGTGTAAGTCGACTGTTCTGGAACATGGCTGCCCACTACCACCTGACCTTCCCTTTCTTCTTAAAACAAAAAAATAGTTTTTCCCCAGGGTCTTTGCTAAGGCTAGCCTTGAATTCACTATATAGTAGTCAAGGGTCACCTTGAACTTCTGATCCACCCATCTCCACCTTCCAAGTGCTAGGATTACAGTGGTGTGGCACTACACCCTATTTATGTAGTACTAGAGATGGAACCCAGGGCTTCATGCGTCTAGGCAATCATTCTACCAACTGAGCTCCATCCTCAGCCCTTCAGCCTCCATTTCTTTCCTTTTCTTTCTTTTTTTTTTTTTTTTT
>NW_022196913.1:3435114-3436727 GCF_008632895.1 Mastomys coucha
GGTGTCTGTTGTTATGTCTCCTTTATCATTTCTGATCTTGTTAATTAGGAAACTATCTCTGTGTCCTCAGCCTCCATTTCTTATCCTGTGCCAATTGCCTTTCTTTCCAAAAGAAAAATATACCTTGCAGCATTAAATTCAATTATTATTAAGGGTGATAACACTTCAAGGCTTCCAAGAAGCAGCTGGTAATATTTGGATTCATTATAAGAAGTATTCCCTTCTCCTGACCAAATAGCCAACCCTCTGCTAGCCAAATGGTTTTCAGCTCTGCACGCCCAACAAAACCAAAGTAAGTCCTTCCTGGGTTGTCAGCTATTAAATCTCTCAAATACTATATGATCCTCAATCACTATGTGATTTTTGACATGACTCGCAAAGAGGTTAAAAAAGTTAGGGACATTTCCATAAAATAAACAAAAAATGTTTATTTCCCCATCCATTTGTTTATATTAAGAAAAGTTCTCAGAATTCACATGGATAAACATGAATGGATGAACAAAACTGATTGGGAGTCCTGTTTTATTCTGGCAACAAGCATTTTTATCAGCAGATATGTAAACCACAGGAGGGAGAATGTGAATCTGTCCATCTATCTGGATGTCTATCTACCTATGTTAGTATGGCTCTATCAAATGAAGATACATTCCCATAAAAATCTAATTTTAAACTCTTTGAAAATTGTATTTTATTTTGTTCTGTGTATGTGTGTGTCTTTGTGTGGTATGTACACATGTGTGCAGGTACCTTGGGAGGGCTAGAGGAGAGCACCACATTCCTTGGAGCTAGAGTTGAGCTGCCTGCTGTGGAGGATGGGAAACCAATCTGGGTCCTCTATAGGAGTAGTACTCAACCTCAGAGCCATTTCCCCTGCCTCCTAATTTAGTAGAAAACACATATGACTGCCTAGAACTGTGAACCAGGCGTGAAAAGCCTGCAGAGATGTGGATATTATTATTATTATTATTATTATTATTATTATTATTATTTAATATTTTGATGTTGTTTGTGGTGTTGGTTCCATAACTGAGTTATAGAACTCACTAACTGCAAACTCACTAACCTATACAATTGAAATGGGAAGACTTTCTTGGATATAAATTACCCTCGATAAGGCTGAGGGGAAGTTCTGTTGTTACATTTAATACTTATACAAAAGATTTATAATATTTGTAAACATTCACTCCATTATATATTATTCATAATTATTTTAATAGAACATAATTCAGAAAACTATCTTTAATACTTTGAGGCTTATAGCTAGGAGTGAGAACAAACTTTTGTATGTGTTCATGTGTATCTGTGTGTGTGCTCGTGTGTATGTATGTATGTATGTATGTATGTATGTATGCATTATGTATACTTTGCCTGTGGCCCTCCAAGCACCAGCCTTTGTTGTTTTGGTTTTGAGGCAGGGTCTCTTACTGCTCTGACGCTGGGCATGTAGGCTAGGCAGGCTGGACAGCAATCCTGAGGGAATTCAGCTGTCTTAGCCTCCCCTGTGGTATTAAAATGCTGGTTTTATGAACACATACCACCATGCCTGGATTTTTTTTTTTAAAGATTTATTTATTTATTATATGTAAGTACACTGTAGCTGTCTTCAGACGCAC
>NW_022196913.1:3436908-3442756 GCF_008632895.1 Mastomys coucha
GTGAGTCACCATGTGGTTGCTGGGATTTGAACTCATGAACTTCTGAAGAGCAGTCGGTGCTCTTCCCCGCTGAGCCATCTCACCAGCCTGATGCCTGGATTTTTTGGCACGGATCTTAACTCAGATTGTCCTGCTTGCAGGGCAAGCACTTTACTAGTGGAGTATTTCCCCAGCTCTGGCAAGAGAACATGTTAATGAAGACCCCCTGAAGATAATGACCTATAAAAGACTGTAAAGTATAATGTAGATAACATAGCTAAATTCTCTCTGAAAGGAACTAAGATATGAGAGAGAAGAAGCATATACAACTCCAGCTGCCAAACAAGAGCTGTTGAGTATTTCTAAGCACATAAGGGTATAACACATCACTATTTCAAAAGAAGTTTCCAATTGATTTAAAAGAGTGGTATTATGACCATTGTATTTTAAGATGTTGATACTTTTGTAGGCTACAAAGTTCCTTCTTTGAAACTATTTGGATTTAGGAAAAAGCTGTTAAGGTTTCCATTTACATGTGCCCAAAATGTCTCAAAAATTCTTTTAGGGCCGGGCAGTGGTGGTGCAAGGTGGTGCCTTTAATCCCAGCTCTTGGGAGGCAGAGGCAGGTGGATTTCTGAGTTCGAGGCCAGCCTGGTCTACAGAGTGAGTTCCAGGACAGCCAGGGCTACACAGAGAAACCCTGTCTCAAAAAACCAAACAAACAAAAAAATCTTTTAGAAACAAAAAAGATGGCTGAAGAGAGTGTGCCAGTTGGGAAATGTTCTCTATCCTTGAGTTCAAACCCCTGAAACTCATGTGAAGTAGTTGTCGGGCATCAGTAGTCCCAGCCCTGAAGAGGTGCAGACAGGAGGGTCTCCAGGCCTAGGTGGTCAGCCAATCTTCTCCATCAGTGAGCTCTAGGTTTAGTGAGAGACCTTGCCTCAGAAAGTAAGATGCGGAGAGATGGAGTGGGAGCACTCAGCCTTGCCCCCTGTTCTCCTCAGCTTTGCCCCCTGTTCTCCACAGGCACACACACCTGCATGGAGTGGGAGCACTCAGCCTTGCCCCCTATTCTTCACAGGCACACACACCTGCATGGAGTGGGAGCACTCAGCCTTGCCCCCTATTCTCCACAGGCACACATACCTGCATGGAGTGGGAGCACTCAGCCTTGCCCCCTGTTCTCCTCAGCCTTACCCCCTGTTCACCACAGGCACACACACCTGCATGGAGTGAGAGCACTCAGCCTTGTCCCCTGTTCTCCACAGGCACACATACCTGCATGGGGTGGGGGAGGGGAGGAAAGGAAGACAAGTTAGGGATATGTATGTAGACCAGAGAGGACTGAGAGAGGCTGATCAAGAGCATGTAAGCAAGTTAACTGAGAATGCTCATGAAACCCAATGGAGAGTCTGGTGAGGAGGGGAACGTGTATGGCTCAGAGAGTTCCAGAAAGGCAAAGCACCCTGCACATGCTTTTGCTCATTAGTGAATGTCTTGGTGGGAGAAGTTAGCATGTTTCTCCAGTCCAGGCACAGAATTTGAGTCTGGAGAACAAGAATTTCCTTGCCTCCTGACCTCAAGAAAAGATGGAGTTGTCTGTGAGCGGAGGAAGACGACCTGTGAGCCTGTGAGGCTGGGTGTACAGTAGTGAGGGAGAAGAAAACATCCTCCAGGACAGAGATCTGGAGCTGAGGCTGGTGACAGAAGCAGTTTCTATTCAGGGAGGCAACACACTTTCTAGTCCAGGTAATGCTAGGCTTGCTGCAAGGCAGGGAGTCTTCCTGCTTCTAAGGGAAGACTCGCTTGACAAGAGGCACATCACACCAGGCCTTAGGAGCCTGAGTCCGTAGCTACATTGATCTATGCAGTCTAAAACCATCTTGACCCTGTACAACTCAGAATCTGGAAAGATTCTCATCATCCCAAATGGCGGAGATTGGATTCTTCTCTTCTCAGCAGCGCCTGCGTTTCCAGAAAGGAATTCAGCAACAGAGTTGCTTCTGTTTCTTTTTCCAGGAAATATAAAATGTAGCATTTCTTAAAATCTGCAGGTCACTGCTGCATAAAAAGCCCTCTGTGAGAAGGAAAAGCATTGGGTTGAACATGCCAGGTGGAGAGTCAGAGGTGGTTTCAGTAGGGCGTGGAGCATGATGCAGACCATATGGAATGAGGAACGAGTGGGAGACGAGGAAGTGGAGAAAATACATGAAGACTGCCGCTCCAAGAAACCAGGCTATAAATCGTATGTGAGACACAAGGTGTGTGTAGAGGAGCCTTGAGCTGGGCAGCATGCATCATTGGTGACTGTTGGTCTGGATCCCCATCATTTTGATATTGCTTATATGTACGTGTGCGTGTATGTATACATCTCATGTCTGTGTGTGTCTATATGTATGTATGCTTGTGCATGTGTGTTTACAGACGTGTAGAGGCCAGAGGTCATCGGTGGCTATCATTCCTCAGGTGTCATACACCTTGTGTTTTGAGGAGGCAAAGCTGGTTGGCCCAGGGTTCACAGAGTAGGCTAGCTGACCAGCAAGCTCCAGGGATCTACCAGTATCCCCCTACAAAGTGCTGAGACCACTAGCACTGAACTCTGGGAATCAACTCAGGTCCTCTTGTCTTTTGTACTTTTGTAATGAAACTATCTTCCTATCCCCCTTGCTTCAATTCATAAAAAGTAAATGAGGAAGACAGATCTCTGCCACAAACCCCTAAATCTCAGGCTCCGCACCATACGAGAAAGCTTTTCTCATAATATAAAGTCTAGGTGGGTATTCCTACTCTATAATCATGTCCTTAAGTTCTCCTATACCTAACTTCTAACATTGCTCTAGACAGGCAAAGAACATATAGAATGTCCTGTAGAAGGTTTATCCGGGCTGCAACTGGACACAGTATATGTCTCTCTTCTACCCGCTGTGAGCAGAACTCATTTATAACCCCATGTAACTGTAAGGAGCCAGAATGTGGCTCAGCTGTGTGCCCCACACTGGCGGGAGATGGGTGTGACGAGTGTGTAGCTAGGCTCTGCCACATTATTCTACTGATTTGTTCCTGTGACTCTGCTCTCCTGTACCCTCGCCGCCTCCTAGGACCGCACCATTGCTTTGGACTGTACAGTTTCTGTTCGACTTCCTGCTCTAATCTACTTCCTTCCTGAAATGTTCACATCTCAGTTTCCTGCAGAAACAGCGGGGGAACTGTTCCTGCTTGTAAAACAAACCATAGAGCCATCCTGCTGTCCCCACCCCCACCACGTGGCCTCCAGTTTGGGAAACATCAGAAAGGAGGGCTGAGGGAGTGCTGGCATGCCAGAAGGCAGGGCCAATCTCCCATGAACCTTTGGGTTCTCCACTGTGATGAACGTGGTCACCACCATGGTCCACGGGACTTTCCCCGTTAATAATCCACACCCAGGGTAAACAAAACACACAGCAAGAAAAAAGGTGCTCTTTATTACATTCAAAAGGAGAGCAAATAGAAATTAACGGTGGTATTATGTCAAAGCCAGAGGCCACAGGATGTTGGGTTTGGCCTGACTTAAGAAGCTTCTCAGTTCTGAGATCTGACTTTTGCTCTCAGTGGTAGATCAGCTGTGTTTGCTGTTGAATAATCACACCGGCTAGGGTGCCCTGAGTTGGGGGCTGTGCATGCTGCCCCAGACCTTGCTGTGCCCCCCTGGGTGTATATCTGATTATAACGGCTCCAAGATGGACCACCTCTTGTTTGGGCCACTGAGCCAGTACTGGACTCAGCATGTGCTCCTTAGCCCATCTCTGATCACTGTTTCGTTTGGTTGGTTTAGTTTTTGAGACAGGGTTCCCAGTAGTCCAGGTTAGCCTTGAACTTGCTATGTAGCTGAAGATAACCTTGAACTTTGAATCCTCTTGCCTCTACCTCCAGGCTTGTATCAACACATGGCAATTTAAGCAGTGCTTTATGATTGCTAAACAAGCACTGGGAAGCCAGGCTCTATTACAAGGACAGCCATGATCCCTCAACATTGCTCTAATGAATAGGACCCAGAGAGAAGATGCTAGGGTCTGGGATATCATTCAAAAATGAAGGACCATGGAGGAAGGGTAGAAAGTTTGAGAGAGTTATTCTGCAATTCTGAGTGGTACAGTATGCTGAAGTATAGGTTGCACATACACTGGTATATCCATGTGCACATATGCATATGTTTACATATATATCCTTTAAAAAATAAGATAACAAAATGTTATTCCAGAAGCCTTTTATCCCAGCACTACTGAAGCCAAAACAGAATTCTAGAAGCTCATTGAGACACTTACTCTTAGTTTAAGCAAGACAGCAATACTAACAATAACTTGAATTAGAAATGATCAAGATGTGAGGTTTTCTTAAAAAGAAAAAAAATTAACACCTTTTAATTATATGAAAAAGGTAGTGACTAATCTAAACATATTTAAACATAACCTGTGAATGTTGGTAAAAGATATTTCCACTAAGAGTCCCCCAACTAATGTGGAAAGATCAAGGAACTGCCATGTGAACTTTAAAAGTGTGTGTGTGTGTGTGTGTGTGTGTGTGTAAGAGCTGACAATGGAAAACAAAACCTTCAATCCCTCCTTCCATGCCTAGGCAGAGAGAGAGTCAGCTTTCTTGGTTATTTCTTTCTTTCTACTTGTGTTTGTTTTTCCTCTCCTATAGCCCTGATTGAGCGATGACTTGTAGACACCATGTATTGGCTGCTTTATGTAACAGCTAAATATCTTCACCACCCTTCTAATCTAGTTATGGAAAAATTCTCATTGCCATTTCTAACTGGGGGGGAAAAGGCCACTGAAGTCTCCATGGATAGAGGCACAGAGGGAATCTCCCAATTTGTAGCTGCCAGATGAAAATGTTCTCTCTTGTTTTTTTCCTTTATAACCTGCTTTTCTTTCTTCCAGCTTTTCTCCACTGCTTTCCTCTGTTTCCATTTTGAGTGTAAATGTTTAAATTCCATTTGAGGACCAGCGGAACGCAGGCACGTAGGAGCTCCACCGATCCAGTGGCACAGGTTCCTTCTGGTCTGTCTGAGCCCTTGCCCTGAGCAGACCTTGGGCACAAACTGCAGCAGTGAGTCCCATAATACCCAGAGGAAGCTCTACTCTCAGGTGCTCTAACAGGCCCAGGATCAGAGAATCACAGGATCCCAGAATCACAGGATCACAGAGACAGCTTGACTCTGAGGAATTCTGACAACTAGGATCACAGGAAGGACAGGATCCAGTCAGATTTAGCAAGGACAGGTAGCACTAGAGTTAACCAGATGGCAGGAGGGAAGCATAAGAAAATAAGCAACAGAAACCAAGGTAACTTGGCATTATCAGAACCCAATTCTCCCACCCTAGCAAGTCCTAGACACAACATCACACCAGAAAAGCAAGATTCAGATCTAAAATCACTTCTCATGATGATGATACAGGATTTTAAGAAGGACATAAATAACTCCCTCAAAGAAATACAGGAGAACACAGGGAAACAGCTAGGAGCCCTTCAAGAGGAAACACAAAAATCCCTTAAAGAACTACAGGAAAACACAATCAAACAGGTGAAGGAAATGAACAAAACCATCTAGGATCTAAAAATGGAAATAGAAGTAATAAAGAACTCAGAAAGGGAGATAACCCTGGAGTTAGGAAACCTAGGAAAGAAATCAGGAGTCATAGATGCAAGCATCACCAACAGAATGCAAGAGATAGAAGAGAGAATCTCAGGGGCAGAAGACACCATAGAAAACATTGACACAACAGTCAAAGAAAGCACAAAAAGCAAAAAGCTCCTAACCCAAAACATCCAGGAAATCCAGGACACAGTGAGAAGTCCAAACCTAAGGATAATAGGTATAGAAGAG
>NW_022196913.1:3443021-3445644 GCF_008632895.1 Mastomys coucha
CTCCCATCACATAATAATCAAAACACCAAATGCACTAAACAAAGAAAGAATTTTAAAAACAGTAAGGGGAAAGATCAAGTAACTTATAAAGGCAGACCTATCAGAATAACTCCAGACTTCTCACCAAAAACTATGAAAGCTAGAAGATCCTGGGCAGATGTCATACAGACCCTAACAGAACACAAATGCCAGCCCAGGGTACTATACCCAGCAAAACCTCTTAATTACCATAGATGGAGAAACCAAGATATTCCATGACAAAACCAAATTTATACATTATCTTTCCACAAATCCAGCCCTACAAAGCCCTACAAATAATTGGAAAACACCAACATAAGGAGCAAGAAAGTAATCTTTCAAAAAACCCACACAAATATAATTCTACCTCTAACAACAAAAATAACAGGAAGTAACAATTACTTTTTCTTAATATCTTAATATGAAAATTAATATTACCAACATATCCTAATTGATTGAAATTCAAAAATATGAGGAATTCAAAATTTGTTGGCTGTCATCCAGTGGCTTCTCTAATTTGGTAATTGGAGAAATAGGTCCAATATCATACAATCCATATACACTTTCTTTTTTTTTTGTACCTGACAGTGTCTTGCTGTGTACAACATAAGGGTCTTGACATCTTGCTTCTCCTATCTCAGCCTCTCTATTAGTAGTATTGTTTATTTCATGTTTTTACACTATACTATGGTTTTCAGAACAGCTTATATATTTCAAAAGTATTTATATACCCAAGGGAGACATAGACAATTAACTTGGGAGGTAGCTTGTAGGAAAGAGAACAAAAAAAAGTGAGACTGAATGCTTTGCTTGACATTTGTAGCTCTTATATCAAGTTTGAAAAAGAGGACTTTATAAGTTACTCTTTCTCTGAGATGAATGCTTTTCCAAATTATCACAGCCAATGAACCAGATTCTTACCCTCACCTAATGTTTGTGCCACTCTCCAAGCAGAACCATTGTTCATTGAAACAGTTGGTGAATGACTTCATGGATTAGACCATCTTAACACACACACCATTTCTTAAATGAATGTAACCTGTTCTTTGTGGGCTGAGAATGAAGACAATCACTCATGTCAAATAGCTTTGACCATAGAAGGAAGTCTGTATACAAAAATCGTGCCTAAGATTCATTCCTTGGTGCAGCAGAACTGTCAACTCTCAGCTTAGCTACGATGGAGGTAAAATCCTTGTGATGTGATGTGAGGTGATGTGAGGGTCATTGAAGTACAGCCTTATTACAATGAACTCCAATGTCTAAAAATTGTTCTTATTTTGGGCTTATACCATAGTAAGAGCCAAGATTTTAAGCTCTACTAAAAGCAAAACAAACAAACAAACAAAAAGATTTTATCTATCTATATTCATTAAAAAAACTCGTAGTGATGTATTATTTTAAAATATACAGTTAATGTGTTTGAGTTATTTAAAATTTATATTGAAGAAAAACATATGTATTTTCAGTATTGCTGTAGACAAGCATCTACATAAGACTGTTCAATTGATTGTTTATATCAAACAACTTTTATAATAAAAATCCCATTCAAATTCATGAGTTAAATTTTCTATAGTTTATCTATACATTGATCATTACAGATGAAAAATCATTGTGCAGTAATATCATCTTTCTCTTCCTCCTCTTACTTCTCTTCTCCTTCTCCTTCTCCCTCCTCTTCCTCTCTTCCTCCTTCTCCCCCTCCTCCCCTTCCTCCTTCCCCCTCCTCATCCCCCTCCTTGTCTTCTATGTCATTATCTGCCCAATTGGTCTTGGGAGAAAGCTGAGCCCATGACAGAAAATGGAAATTCTGTTGAGTAAGCATTTAACCTGGGCAGTGCTGACCTCACTAAATTGGGAACAACTTTAAATTGAGAATAACTAATGCAAAGAATTGGAGCTAGTGAGGGTTTCCAAGTGCTGATGACACCCAGTTTGGGGATAACAAATGTGCCACCAGCAGCCACCAGAAGCTGTGAGTAGCTCCTATGAATAAGCACATGTATGCTGTGGTGCCCATCTGAGAGTGATGTATGTGTGTGTGTGTGTGTGTGTGTGTGTGTGTGTGTACAACTGTACACACAATAAAACATTTAAAAATACTTGGGCTTTGATTGTATTTTGTATGTGCATTTCCATTGTGCTTATTGGCCACTTGTCCACACTCTTGGAGGAATGTCCATTTTAGCCTTTGCTCAGTTTTAATAATGTCTCACTTTTTAATAACAATAAGTGTAGGAATTATTTTGTTAATATCATTTTCTGAGACACAACAGATGGAAATCATGGCCCCCACATTGGGTTGCTTCTTAAAACTTATTTTTTAAGTATATAACTTAGTTTGAAGTATCCTGACTCAAATTGAGATTTAGGATATACACCAGTTTCCATAGCAATGACTTGGGTAAGTTAATGTATTCAGGTCATTATTTCAATCTTGTAGTTTTCCTTTTAATAAATTTTCAACATAACTCACAGAATAGAAAATCCACTCTTTTGGTAACCCAATCACAAGAGAACAAACGCGGTATGTACTCTCCGATAAGTGGTTATTAGCCCAGAAGATTGGAATACAGGAAGAACAACCCACAAACCACAAGGAACTCAA
>NW_022196913.1:3446139-3449994 GCF_008632895.1 Mastomys coucha
TTTTTGTTTGTTTCTTTGTTTTTTGGAGGGGAAACTAGGAATGGAGAAATTTACATGTAAGTAAAGAATATCTAATAAAAAAAAAAGAAAAAAAATCCACTCTTTTAAACAAACAGTCCAGTGGTTGATAGTATATCCACAAATGTACAACCACCATCATTGTTAATACCCGATATTTATTACTTTGAAAGGAAAGCTCATGACTAGGACATACTCTCCTCTCCCCTTCGCTGACGCCTTTCACTCACTTTTATTCACAGTCCCCGTGGATCTGTGTAGTCTGGATATTTCATACAGACTAAGCCATATGACTGAAAGCCTTTGGGTGTGGCTGGTTTAGGTAGCATATCATTTTAGGTTCATCCATGCCAAAGCAAGAATCAGAACTTTACTCCCTTTTATGATAGAATAATAGTCCATTGTTTGAACATATCAAGTTTATTGCTTCACTGGTCAATATTTGTTTGGGTTCTTTTCGCCTTTGGGGCATAGAGGGTGTTGCTGCTATGAACATTCATTTCACAAGCCTTTGTGTAAAAATGTCTTCTCGTTTCTCTTTGGTGTATACCCAGGTCTGGAACAGTTAGGTCAGAGGGCAGTTCTGTGCTGAACTTTTTGAACCTGCTGAATGGACAGGCTGTTTTCCAACGCAATGGTGCTATTTTATACCCTGACCAACAATGTGCAAAGGTTCCAACCCCTCTACAGTTTGGCTAACACTGATTATTTTCTATGTTTACAAACAATTGTTTCGGGTCTGGTGAGCTAGATCACTAAGTAAAGGCACTGCCCGCCAAGCCTGACAACTTGAGTCCAATCCTGAGGCAAAGGTGGAGGGAGAGAAGTGACCATTCCCACATGTTGTCTTCTGGTCTCTACATGTGCGCTATGGTTTGTGTTTGTGGATGTTGGTGTGTATGTTAGAAACATTTTAAAAATTTGGGGAAAAAAACAAAACAAAAAACAAAAAACGGCCGGGCGGTGGTGGCACACGCCTTTAATCCTAGCCCTTGGGAGGCAGAGGCAGGTGGATTTCCGAGTTCGAGGCCAGCCTGGTCTACAGAGTGAGTTCCAGGACAGCCAGAGCTACACAGAGAAACCCTGTCTCGAAAAAGCCAAAAAAAAAAAAAAAAAAAAAAAAAAAAAAAAAAAATTGGGGGGTCTGTGTTTTTTTTATTTGCATTTGCCTTGTATTTATTGGCCATTTTTTTTATTCTTGGAGAAATGTCCATTTTAATTCTTGAATTGCTTTTAATGGTATTTAATTTTTATAGTAATGAATTGCAAGAATTTGTTTTGTTAAATTTTAGTTTTTGAGACACAGTCTTGTCTAGACTGCTCTCAAGTTCACTATGTGGTCTAAGATGACCCTGAACTCTGGATCCTCCAACTTCTACCTCCCTAGTGCTGGGACACAGGCATGTGTCACCATGCGTGGCTATATCTGTTTATAATGTTCTTTTGTCTTGTTTTTACTTGCCGATCTTCTTAGTAGTGACATAACAAACTACAGTTGAATTAATCTATTTCTCTTCTCATGCACTTTGGGATTCTGTTTTTAGGTGCAAATTACATTTATAGTTACTGTTCTTTCTTAAAATGTAAAGGGAATGATCCTTTCTTTATTGTCATTACAAAATGTCTTCCTTTGTTCTTCCTAATTATTTTGTATGAAAGACCTTTTTGTGAGATATTAGTATAGTCACTCTAGGTCTTGTTTGACTAGTTTGCTAAGTTCTTCTTCTTCTTCTTCTTCTTCTTCTTCTTCTTCTTCTTCTTCTTCTTCTTCTTCTTCTTCTTCTTCTTCATCTTCCTCTTCCTCTTCCTCTTCCTCTTCCTCTCCTCTTCCTCCTCCTCTTTCTTTTTTCTTTACCTTCAACCAGGTTATATTTTTTAATTTCAAGAGTATGTCTTATAACATCAGCTGGACTGAGGGGACACAATGGAAGCAAGTTGGAGTCACTGCTGTCACTATGACCTTCAGTAACTAGCAAGAGATCACCCACCAGAAGAGCATGAAGAAGCAGAGTGACAGCTACAAGATAATGGGTTTTCTGCTGCCTCTCATAAGCAGAGGGATGCAGAGATCAGGAAGCAGAAGTGGGAAAAGGCAAACGGGGAGGAAGCCAAGTCACCTGCAGCTTCGTGCCTGACCCTCTGTGTGCCCTGTACCTGTGTGCCCTGTGCCCAGAGCCAGTCCTATCATGCTCTCATGCTCCAGTTTCTTCCTGTGGTGTTCACAGGTCCCAGCACCCATGGCATTCTCTTTTCCCTGAGCCTGCAGCCAGCTCTTTTCGTGTTTCCTCCCCTCTCAGATATCTTCTCTCCCTCTGGACCACTCCTAGTGGTGAGAGGGTTACCCCTTCCCATTGTTTGTTATTCCTGTGTATTAAAAGTGGCTTTGCAATTTTAAAGAAAGTGTCTTATGCCTGGATTGTGGTTTTTATCCACATTACTAATCTTTTTTGCCTTTTAATTAGAATTATAATTTATTTACATCTAGTGTACTTACTGCTTATGTGAGATTTAAACCTACTATTTTGATATTTATGCTATGGCTTAATGCATCCTGTTAATTGTCTTGATCATTGCCTTCTATTGTGTTAAGTAGGTATTTACTAGAATACACTTTTATTTTACTTGCTATTTATTGTTTATAGTTTTTTATTAAAAACTATCAAATTAGAAATCATAATATATAAGCAAAAGACCAGTTAAGTTAAAAAAAAAAGCAAACAAAGCAATATAAGACCAAAACCCAACCAAACAAAAAAATACAAACAAACAAAAACATCTCAAAATACCACTGAGTTAATTTTGTGTTGGCTATCCACTGCTGGGCATGGGACCCGCCCTTAAACATGAATTGTATATCCGGTGAGACTTCACTGGAGAAGACTAATTTTTCCCTTGGAAGTTGTCAATTGGAGTTAGCTTCTTACTTAGGAATGGGAGCTCATGTCTGCTTCCTCTCCTGGCACTGGGACCCAACCTGTCTTGGACCCATGCAGTCCCTGTGCTGCCCCAGCCTCTGTGAGTTCATGTGTGTTAGTCCTGCTGTGTCTGGAGGACAGTGTTTCCTTGATGTCTTCCATTCGTCTTGCTCTTCTAATCTTTCCACTTTCCCATCCACACAGCCCTCTGATTCCTCAGGGGAAGGGTTTGATGGAGACATCTCATTTAGGACTGAGAGTTCCACGGTCTTTCACTCTCTGCACCTTGTCTATCCAAGGCTCTCTATGTTCTCATCTACTGCAGGAAGAAGCTAGTAGGACATCGATCTATGAGTACAGCAGAATACCGAATGCCACTGGAGTCACTGTACTTGGTTTTTCCCTGGGTCCCTGGCTTATCTAGTCTTAGGTTCTTGGCCACCTGAGCAGCATCAGGCATCGTTTCATCTCATGGGGTGGCTTATTATTGTCTCTATCATTGCCTTTTATTATGTTAAGTTGCTATTTTCTAGTGCATAATTTTATTTTCCTTGTTATTGCTTAACCAAAATTTTTAGTTATTTTCTTACTACTTGCCTTGTAGATTAAAGTTGCATTTTAATTTGTAACAATGTAGTTCATGTTAATAAATTAATTTTAATAAATACAAAAAAACCTTTTCTTTTTCATCAGAATAAAATTTCCCCTTCCTTTGTGTCATTATAATTGGATACAGTACATTTTTTACTCATTCCATTCATGTATCAACACAGACTCAAAATTGTTGTTTATGTAGTTGTATTTAAAATTAGAAAGAAGAAAAAAGAATTAGAAACAAAAGTCTGTTTGTATCATTGTAGGGAGCTGCTTGGATACAATCGTCAGCGGCGGCTGCTTAGACGATTGTATCCAAGATGGCGGA
>NW_022196913.1:3450732-3479492 GCF_008632895.1 Mastomys coucha
AGTAAACCGTCGAGAGAAGAAGTCCAGGTGTTCGGTCCTTATTGCTACAGATAAGGAAGCAGAGAAGCACGGAGCACATATCATCTGTGTATTTTCCCATCTAATGTTTTTTTGTAAGCTTCACTTCTTCATGTGAATTTAAATTACTATCTAGGATCCTTCAGCTACTAGATTACTTCAGCTTTTTTTGCATGTGTGTGGTATGCATGCGTGTATTGTGTGCATGTTCATGTGTTTGTATGTGCATGAATGCACTAGAAAGTGGAGGCTGGCAGTAGATGCAGGTGTCCGTCAGGTTTTTATGGCCACCCTTCATGGGCTTGCCTATCCTCTATGATGGGAACCTCGTGCTCCTGTGGCAAGCATTTTAGCCACTGAACCTCAGCCCCTCTTCAGTCCCTCAGTTGCTTTTAGCTCAGGTCAATTACAGACAAATTCAGGTTTTCTCTAGAAATGCGTTGATTTCTGTCTGGTGTTGAAGTGTAGTTTTCTGGGTATAATGTTCTTGGGTGACACTCCCCTGTGGGTGCTTCATCACACTCTGGTCTCACCGTTCTGGATGAGAATTTGGCTGATGATCTGCTGAGGATCTTTAGATGTGGAATTCTTGAATTCACCCTAGTTAGGATTCTGGATGAATAACTTGAATGTGTGGATTAGTGGTTTTCTTCATATTTTGGGGAGCTTGAGCCATCATTTCTTCTTTCTGTTTTCCAGGTTCTGTCAAGGTTTTCAAATCTTATGAGGTGTTTGGTAGAGCAGCACCCAGGAAATGGCAGCACCATGTGAGTGCAGGTCAGCACACGACTGCTTCTTGTCCCCTTTCAGTTAGACCTATGGCCTCTGATTGAGAGAAGGAGCCATTTTGGCAGTGATTATATTGCTCCTTTTCATGGATTTTCTGAGTGGAAGGATGTGGCTGATTCCTTCTGTGCAGGAAGAAATGCCCTAGAAACCAGTCTACCTCTAGAGGATAAGCAAGCCTATGGTGCATTTTCTTGATTAGTGATTGACATGGGAAAGCCAGCTTTCTGTTGCAGTATCACCCCTAATCTGGAGGTCCTACATGTTGTAAGAAACCAGCTGGGAAAGCCATGAGGAGCAAGGTAGTAAGTAGTTCCCCTCTGTGGCCTCTGCATCAGCTCCTGCTTCTGGCTTCCATCCTTTCTGAGCTCCTGCCCTGACCTCCCCCAGCGATACCTGAGTGTAGGACTGCAAACTTAGATAAACCCTTTCCTCTCCAAGTTGCTTTTGGTCATAGTGTTTTAATCACAGCAACAGAAACCCTAAGACAGCTTACAAGTGACATACTTACTGATAATGACAGATATTTATTTAAAAATAATTCTTTGATATGTAAGTTCAGTTTTACCATTTATTGAAAACAAGCACAATATTACGTACAAGGGAGAGATGGATGTGTTTGTTTCCACTTATATGAGGAATTAAAGCTTTTTGGGCCTGAAAAAAACATGTCTCTAACCCCAGCACTTTGAGATAGAGGCAAGTGGATCTCTGTGAGTTTGGGGCTAGCCTGCTTTATTTGGTGAATTTGAGGCCAGAAGAGAATTATTAAAAAGAGAGAGAGAGAGCTGGGCAGTGGTGGCGCACGCCTTTAATCCTAGCACTTGGGAGGCAGAGGCAGGCGGATTTCTGAGTTCGAGGCCAGCCTGGTCTACAGAGTGAGTTCCAGGACAGCCAGGGCTACACAGAGAAACTCTGTCTCGAAAAACCAAGAGAGAGAGAGAGAGAGAGAGAGAGAGAGAGAGAGAGAGAGAGAAAGGAGTAAATAAATGAAAGGAAGGGGTGAGGGAAGGAGGGAGGGAGGGAAGGAGGGAGAGAGGGAAAAGCAAGAAGTATCAAATCTTGACTGAATATTTGATACTGCATGTGTGTTGGATAGTTTTATGTCAACTTGACACAACCTAAGTCATCTGAAAAGAGGGAATCTTAATTAAGATAATGCCCTCTGTAAGGACTTTTCTTCATTAGTAATTGATGGGGGAAGGCCCACTACCTTATGGGTGATGCTGTCCCTGTGCTGGTGGAAAGCAGGCTGAGCAAGCCATGATGAGCAAGCCAGTAAGCAGCACCCCTCCATGGCTTCTGCATCAGCTCCTGCCTCCAGGTTCCTGCTCTGTTTGAATTTCTGTCCTGACTTCCTTTGATGGGGAATAGTGATGTAGTAATATGGAAGTATAAACCAAATAAATCTTTCCTCCTTAACTTGCTTTTGGTCAGGGTGTTTCATCACAGCAATAGTAACCCAAACGAAGACAACAGGCCATAGAGCATCTTCAATGTTTTCAGAGTTGATCGATATTGTTATTTTTATAATTGTCAATCCTGAGAATGCTGTATACTTGAATATTGCAATTGCTGGAAATTCTACCTTATTCTGTGTCAAAATCCACTGATTGATTTTTTTTAAATGAAACGCAAGTCAGTAACTGAAATAATTTTTTAAAATCCAAAAGTTTTGCACACTACCGTCCAAAGACACAATGTTTGGTACCTATAGGCTTTGTATGGCAAAAGCTCTGCAATTCACAATGATGCTCATAACTAAGTTAGAGCTGAGGTGTTTCAGAAAGCATTGTTGGTAGAGTGTAGGGTGAGGGAGTATATTACAGTGTTTGCCTGTGAGGTGTCGGGCACCCAGGCAACAGTGATGTCACAGGATCTAACACAGGCAAGCATCGCCACAAACGCCTTGAAGTCATTTTGTGTTTTATTTATAATGAAATCCTGGTCATTGAGCATTCAAAAACCTCCTACTGTTGCCAAATTTTTTGAAACCTCAACATTCAGGTAGATAGTGCCATATGGATCATAACCCATAGTTTATGATGCGGGGGCCTAAAGGACCATAAAGAGTTCTGGAGACTTGGCTTTGAAACCATCTGTTCCTGAAATCTAAGACAAGCCTAAAGAACACAGCATTTAACCTGCGGGCAGGGGTTGAAAGACCCCCAGAGCTAGGGTGACCCTCACTCAAGTCTCGGGATGACACGACCACCCAATAACTCACGAGAGACCGATCTTGCTGCAATGACATGAGGTTTATTGGGGATAAGCCAGATCTGGGGTTGAACATGTAGCCTTGCAGGCCAGAGGAGTTCGACCATGAGCACGAGGAGTAAGGGGTATTTAAAGGGAAAAACCACAAACTGGGGGGGGGGGGTTACCAAGGAAACACAACAAGAGAACAGTGGAAAATTCTAAAGAGACCCAGCCCCTATTTGAGTCAGGGTCATAAGGAAAACATCCCACACACTCATTTTGCACAAGAATGTGATCTGGTCAATGTTATTTACTTTATGGCTGACCATTCCCTAGAATCACCCAGATGGCTCATATCCTGCTTTTTGTTCTTGGAACTAACTAGGGGGAGCCTTTGTGGCCAACAGGTTTCTGAAACTGGCTAGTCTACATTCTTGACTCGTTACAGAGACCTATGCCCTTTAAGTATACATACATTTCTATTAAATGCTCTCATTTTAAATTCTAAAATTCTCCAGCCTTTCAGGGTCAATAACCTACCATGGAGATGGAGACAAGAAAAGTGAGAAAAAGCAGGACAGTGAGTATGTTTGCCTTAGTACATTAATTTGAAAAAAAAATCTAAGGTCTATCTTGCCAATGTGTAAGCACCCAGCTCAGCAGTATTAAAGGTAAAGCAATCTTCAGAACGTTTCCATCTTGCCAACTAAAAATCTGTACCCATCAAACAATAGCCTGGCCTCTACATAAGAACCCCCACCTCTGGACAATACAACCCCACCCCACCTCTGGACAATACAACCCCACCCCACCTCTGGACAATACAACCCCACCCCCACCTCTAGTCTCCAGTCTTCTACCTTCTGTCTCCGTATCTGACAATGAGGATTTTGGAGTTTTCTCTCCCTGAGCTCACATACTCAAAGATCATCCATGATGTAGCACGCATAGCACACTGTTTTCACAGTCGGTCCAAGCAACAAATACTTCTAGGAATGCAAAGCTGCTTTTGTTTTGTTTGTTTAGTCTTTTAATGTGGAGCTGGGAATATTGCTTGATGATGAAATTCCTGCCGAACAAAGTACCCCAAAGGTAAGTAAATAAATACCTATAAAAAGTTAGAATGACCGAGCAAAGTTTTGCACAGAGGCATCTTGGTGACTCATTAACTAAGTTATTCATTCACTAAGTCAAACAATGAGCACTGCTGTAATATCTTTGATCGCCTTAGTTTCCCCTATGCATATGTTACATTTCAAAAAACAATGTCCCCCATGGTCACAGATATAGTATAAACATTCAGACTTATGAGAAAGGCACATCAAAGTTAGATAATCAACTATTCTTTTTTTATTGGTTATTTTATTTATTTACATTTCAAATGTTGTCCCCCTTCTTGGTTTCCCCTCCACAACCTTCCTATTTCATTCCTCTCCCCCTGCTTCTATGAGGGTGCTCCCTCACCCACCCACTCCCACCTAACCTGGCCCTAGCATTCCCCTAAGCTGGGTCATCGAGCCACCACAAGACTAAGGGTCTCCCCTCCCACTGATGCCAGACAAGGCCATCTTCTGCCATATATGCAGCTGGAGCCATGAGTCCTTTTTGGTTGGTGGTTTAGTCCCTGGGAGCTCTAGGGTGGGGGGTCCTGGTTAGTCGATATTGTTGATCTTCCTATGGGTTGCAAACTCCTTCAGCTCAACTATTTTGTCAGTTAAGATTTGGTTTAAAAACCGAGCTAACAGTCACTTAAAACAAGATAGAATGGTATTTTTTCTCAGGTGTTACAGAAATCAAGGGTAAGCTATCTGGTACAGTGTGGTACACACTGGTGTAATGTCCCACCTTTCTTCTGGTTCTGCTTTCATGTGCTGAGGGACCCTGCAGAGATGCAGGCAGGATGCTTGCTTGCTTGCTACAGGTCTCATGAAGTTGCCTGCACTTCTGGTTCAAAGAGAGGAGAAAGGCTCTTGCATTAAACAAGAGGCTGGTGAAAAATGCTTCATCTGTCCGCTGCTGGCCATTTCTCTGTAAGGAAGGTCGGGAACTGTACTGTTTTACCTAGACATGATGCTGACGTCACCTAAACATCCCAGGAAGGAAGTGAAGGATGAACAATGCACTCAGCTCACAGTCTTCGACTCAGACCAATGAGTCCTCAAGTGATAACCAATGACAACTGAGTTTGCTTTTACCAGCCTGCCTCCATCTTAAGCTTAAAAGCCATCTTACAGTAAAGAGAAACTAGTTCCCTTCCTGTTTATGGTTAAACTTCTGTTTCTCAAAGACTGGGCTATGATCCATCTGTAAACTTAACTACAAATGGTTCTGTACTCTATGCTCCAGGGATGACACTCATGTCTTGTCTTTGTGTTGTGGTAAATCTCCAACCCCACTAAGCCCGTGCAAACAACACACAACTCAGTTATAATATTTATAAACTGCACGCCTAGATTGGGCAGATATACCACTACACTACTCTATTCCCCAGCTATAAGATCCCTCACTACTTGTGACTCCTCCAGGTCATGTGGTTCTGCTCCATCTCCCTTCTACTTCCTCTTTCTCCATCTTCCTTTCTCTCCTCCCCCTCCTCCTTCTTCTATCTCCTCTCTAAAACTTCCAGCCCCACCTTTCCCTTCCACTGCCCAATCACTGGCTCTAGCCTTTATTTGACCAGCTAAAATGGGGAGAAGGCTCACATGAAATGACCTGAGTACTTGATCCACTCTTTGTTGGGGCAGCCCCTCTTGAGGAAACAAAATTAAGATCAAAATACAAGCAATACCAGGACAATTCACAACATCTTTGTTTTAAAAAGTTGCTTATAACCATCTTGCAACCCTACCTTTGATTCAAAAAGTTCTATAGCCACCTGTGACTACCTTGTTATGCCTACCTTGTGATCATGTCTTTGTGTTGGGAAGTTGTTAGGACTAACTTGCTATGATATTCTGCTCCTGTAACCCTGCCTATTTTACACAAATCCCCCTACTACTAAACTATAGTAGTCTTACCTTCCTCATATCCAAGGCTGACCTCCCAAACTTCGCCTTAGGAGGAGACAGCCTGTATACTGTCTCCTCCTGTATACTGAATAAAAAGTGCTTGCTTTAATTCATTGCTTGCTTTAATAAATTTGGCCATGATGATTTGTGCTGGTAGGCTCTCTCCTCCCATCTTTGGGAATAACATTACTTGGTTGGACATATTCTACCTATGGATATTTCTCTAACTGATGTGATAAAAGTGGTTGTATTTAATTTTTTCTGTTTTTTTTTTTTTGAGAATTAAATACACATGTACAATGAAGTATGATGGTATTTATCCTCTGTTTTCCTCTCCAACTTACTAGCATGCTCCCTCCCAGCTTCATTTCTATCCAATTACTGCTGCCCATATGACCATGGGTTTGGGACCATCCATTGGAACACAGGAAACTACAAATGGCCACATCCTCAATAGAATGATTCTCCATCCTTCAAGATCTATCTATTGCCAACAGCTCCTCAGTAAGGAGTGGGGCTGAAGGTCTTCTACTCCATCCACAAGGGGATGTCGGCTGCCTTGATTCTGTATAGGCTTTGTGAAGGTAACTACAGCTGCTGTGTGCATGATTGCAATAGCCATGTTCTGTCTAGAAGACAGACAGCATTTCATGGGGTTCCTCCCCATCCATCCACTCCTCCATTTTTTCCTGCTTTCTGATTTCTGCAGAGTGCCCTGAGCCTTAGTGGTGATAGGGTTAATTTAAATGTTCTGTTTAGGGCTGAACATTCAGTGCCTTACTCTTTTTTTTTTTTTTTTTTTTTTTTTTTTTTTTTTTTTTTTTTTTTTTTGGTTTTTCGAGACAGGGTTTCTCAGTGTAGCCCTGGCTGTCCTGGAACTCACTCTGTAGACCAGGCTGGCCTTGAACTCAGAAATCCACCTGCCTCTGCCTCCCAAGTGCTGGGATTAAAAGCATGCGCCACCACTGCCCAGCCTCTCAGTGTCTTATTCTTAGTATTCTGACTGGTTGTACATCTTTTGATTGATTGCTGCCTCTGGCAGAGAGAAGCTGTTAAGAGAAGCCAGCTCTTCTTCTGAAAAATAGAAAGCCCTGATTAGTGTTTCATCGAGGGCCTCCCTTGTCTTGGAATTAGAAGTTGTCTCTAGTCTCTGTCACAGAATGGGCCATGTCATGGTGACTGTGGAGTCATATGATCAGAGTGAAGAACAGTCCAGGATAAAGGCTCATCTCATGTGATAACTTCTGGGTCTCCCCTGAAATAGGAAATTCTCTTCCAGTCTTGTAAGCATTAAGAGCTAACCTTCAGGAAGCTGTAAGGGTGGGAATTCTTTCTCTGTTTTTCCATTCGAGTATGAAGTTGTCTAGGGCTAAGCTCTAGGCAATAGGGAAAAAATGTGGCCTTTTATGTGGAGCTGGGGTGGGGGGAGGTGGAAAAGAAGGTGCTTGGGGTCCCAGGAACCCCTTGGCACAAGAATTTTGATGTGATAAGTGATAGAATAGAGATGTGCTGTGAATGCTGAGTGCAGGTTCTTATCAAAGCCACCACAGCACTGTGCTTAGAAAGGCACAATTGATAGTAATCTGTAATGCTATCCTATGAATCTGATAGCAACACATCAGCAAATGAATCTAAATTGGTGGGCCTTTCTAAAACACAATAAGCTTACCTTCTCCAAGAATCAATGCCAGAAAAGAAAGGCTAAGGAACCAACCCTCCCAGGCTTAAGAACACTGAAGAAACATAAAGGCTAAATTCATTGTGCTGTTGTGGGTTGACTTCTAGAAGAAGATTTTGTTTAACGGGCCTTATTAAAGCAGAGCATGATGCATGCCTATAATCCTAGCATCTGGGATGCTGAGGTAGGATGGGATTGTGAGTTGAAGGCCAATCTGGGCTTCACAGCAAGACCCTGTCTCAAAACAAAACAATACACCTTATTGGGACAAGGGATACTATTTGACTATGAGCTGCTTATTGAACTGTGTATAAAGTTTCTTGTTTTTGATAATTATCCTGTGGCTATGTTCAAGCATGTGCACATATTTGTGTTTGATAGTAGAGGACTGTGATGTTAAATTACTCGCAAGTGGTTCAGAACAGCTTGAGAACATAGATCAATGGTAGCTCAAACATCCGGTGTACATAAAGCCCATTATTCCATCCCAAGCATTGCAAGGAAAGGAAGCAGTCATGAGCTGAGGATGGACCTTGTTTATTAGTGTTCTTGCAGAGCCAGCATGCACAAGGCCTTGGTTTGATCCCCAGCACTACATAAACTGGACATTTGGAAGGTAGAGACAAGATATTTGAGGCCATCCTCAACTACATTGCAAGTTCAAGGCTAGCCTGGGATAACATGAAGCCCTGTTTAAAAACAACTTTAATGCCTCCCCAACTCCAGCAAACAGAAAGAGGGAGACAGACAGACAAACAGACAGACAGAGACACAGAGAGACTGAGAGAGAAAGGCTGTTGTATTAAAATGTTGACCCTATTGAGTTTGGGTAAAGAATCTACAGGAATTCTTTGTAGCTTTTCCGCTGTAAAGTTTCTGTTGGAAATTATGTCAAGATAAATGTTTGAGCCGGGCGGCAGTGGTATATGTCTTTCATCCAGCGCTTGGGAGGCAAAGGCAGGCGAATTTCTGAGTTCGAGGCCAGCCTGGTCTACAGAGTGAGTTCTAGGACATCCAGGTAATAAACTCTGTCTCAAAAACAAAAACAAAAACAAAAACAAAAACAAAAACAAAAAACAGGCTAATAATAATAACATGGCATAATTATGAGCAAAATGCAATGATATATATGTATAGAAACATCATGATGAACCACACTATGTTGTATGCTAAAATGTTTAAGGAAATATCTTTTAAAATTAATTAATTAATTTATTTTTTACTTATTTATCATTTTACATCCCACTCACCACTTCCTCCTGGTCATCCCCTCCCACAATCCTTCCCCCATTCTTTCCTCCCCTTCTCCTCTGAGCAGGTGAGGCCCCCTGGGTATACCCCCATCCTAGCACTTCAAGTCTAGGCACATAAGGAAATATCTTGAGAGAAGACTTACTGCATGCCAGCTATTGTTCCAACTGTCAGACAACAAAGACTTTCAATACTAACAAAATTCTTCCAGCAATGGAAACCAAAAACCTAAGAAAGTGAAATATATTGGAAGGTAAGGGGTTGACACACAGAGGTTGTAGGTTGACTTCTAGAAGTTACTATCAAACACAAATATGTGCACAGACTCCTTCTCTGATGGGAAATTCTAGAGGGAGGCCTAAGTGGTTTTAGAGGAGCAGTCAGCTAGGTGTCTCTCCTCAGCCTCACCTGTCCAGACATAGGTAGAGTAAAGAGTTGTGTGTGGATTCTCACCAACTTGATGTCAGGGGACACTTGATCTGCTTTCTCACCTCAAGCCTGTTTGTGAATGGCAAGGTCGAGGCCACACTCTTCCTGCCTAAGCTTGTATGGGTCTCACTGTGCAGTTTATTAACCTGTAGGGTAAACCTGTGCCTGCAGGAGGATGCTGGAAGTCTTAGCTGCTCCTGTAGAGCTGAGTGAGTAGAAACTGCATCTTGTACGCTTCCCAGTGTTTGCTCTCCCATCGTTCCTACTTGTCTCCTCTGCTTGGTCTCTTCTGAGTTCCAGTGATGTTCTCATGCAGCATAGAGTCTGCTTCTGGACGAAGGTAAGCCAAGAGAATGGGCCAGCCTGGGCTCCTTGAGATCTTGGAGTGGAAATTCTCATAGTGAGTTTTGTTGTTGTTGAAGAAGAAACACAGTTCTTGGAGGAGATAATGGAACTTATCCAAGATGGTCATCCCTAAAGGAGCTTATGTTTGGTATGACTCTTGTTTATTCTCTGTACATCTTGTATTCTCTATCTGTCCTTGACTATTGCCTGACTATTGATTCAGGTCTTTCTTCTTTCTTTCTTTTCTTCTTTCTCTCTTTCTGTCTTGTCTGTCTGTCTTTCTTTCTTTCTTTCTTTTTCTTTCTATCTTTATCATGTGTATGGACATAGGCATGTTATAGCATCTGTGTGTGTCAAGATTAGAGGACAACTTGTGGGAGCTGGTTCTCAACCTCCAGCACTTGGGTTTCTGGATTACTGAGGACACCAGGCTTGGACTTCCCTCACTGAGCCATCTTGACCCCACTGTCATTTTGAGACAAGATTTTGTTTTGTAGGTAAGATTGGTCTCAAACCCCTGATCCTCTTCTTCCCTCTGAATGCTGGGATTATAGATAGGTACCACCATGCTTGGATATTAATGTCATTAAATTTTTTCAGGTTTTTTATTTTGTTTTATATGCATTAGTGTCTTGCCTGCCTGCTGTCTGTGTACCAAGTATGTGCCTGGTGCCCACAGGGATCAGAAGAAGGTGTCAGATCCTGTACTGGTTGATTTTGTGTGTCAACTTGACACAGCTGGAGTTATCACAGAGAAAGGAGCTGTGACATTTCCTCAAGACATTTCCTTGAGGAAAGGCCTCCATGAGATCTAACTGTAAGGCATTTTTTTTCAATTAGTGATCAAGGGTGAGAGAGCCCTTTGCGGGTGGGATCATCCCTGGGCTGGTAGTCTTGGATTCTAAAAGAAAGCAAGTTGAGCAAGCCAGGGGAAGCAAGCCAGTAAGTATCACCCCTTCATGGCCTCTGCATCAGCTCCTGCTTCTTGACCTGCTTGAGTTTTAGTCCTGACTTCCTTTGGTGATGAACAACAGTGTGGAAGTGTAAGCTGAATAAACCCTTTCCTCCCCAACTTGCTTCTTGGTCATGATGTTTGTGCAGGAATAGGAACCCTGACTAAGACAGGTGCTCTGGAGTTGGAATTGGGGATTGTTATGAGCTACCATGTGGGTTCTGGGAACCCATTTCAGGTCCTCTGGAAGAGCACTGTTGAGAGAAAGAAGGTAGATACACATAGTTAGTACAACAAAATTTATATTCTATTATGCTGAGGGTCATCATACAATGTTCACATTCTAACTTTCTGACTATGCTCCTAAGCCTGTCTCTGCAAGGTTGCTTGCTCACCTGTGTGACATACCTTAGCTGAAGGTCAAGTCCAGTCTCTAACAGAAGTCTCTGGTTTGAGGGTCAGGATTCTGGGGGAGACTCTCTAGACACAGTGCATATCAAGGTGGCAGCTTACCATACGTGCAGAGTAGAGCATTACTCTTAGTCTTTGCTTATACATCACCCAGTGGGTGTCTAGACTGTGTCTGGTGATCGTGAGTGAGTGATACTACTGAGCTTTACTTACTAGACATAGCCTTGGGTGTGATGGGAATCCTGACTATGTTATTTCTACATGTCTAAAAGGCATTTTTTTTTTTACTATGTTCATTACAAGCATGAAGTGCTCTTAAGTGCTGAGCTATCTCCAAGTCCCCTTAATATCATTTTTAAAGTTTCAGTGTTTATCAAGTATGTCCACAGGGACTTAAGATATTTTTGCCAATGTTGAGGTTTCAGTGGTAGGAAAAATTAGTACTCAGTATTATATTAGAGATTATAAAAATTCTGTTGTATCAGTCAGGATAGGCTAAGTTCTGCTGCCCTAACAAACAATTGCCAAGTTTTAGTGGCAAAAAAGTACTAGGCTTTCTTTATGTTATACTTTAGGCTTGTCACTGCAGGGTAGTTGGGGTTTCCACTCCATAGTGTTTCCTAACTAATGCTGAGGGATCTGCCACCATCTGGAGCCTGGCTGGCTGTTGTGACAGACACACACAGAGAGAGCACTCTGGGTAGTCTCACAGCACCATTCAGTGTTCGGCCATGTTCTGTTCCCAGCAGAGCAGACAGGATAACATCCCAACCCACAGTGGCTAGCAAGCGGTCCCCATCTGTGAACAAGGAAGAAAGTCAGGACTGTTTGCAGAGCAGTTCCGACAACCACAGAAAACCCCAAGGGGAAATGAAACTCAGGTGACAGATTGAAGTCTCCATGCCCAGCACCTTGTCTTCCAGCAGAGCCTTACACAAGAGGAGGACAGTAACTCTCAGGTTTAGGTGTGTATGAATGCATACACACACACTTTTAATTGGAATCTTCTGCTTATTTAAAAACAAATGTAGTTCAGCTGGTTGATCACCAGATAAACCAGGCAGGTGACACATGCCAGCACTTGGTGGGGTGGTCACAGGGAGTCAGGCAGGTGACACATGCCAGCACTTGGTGGGGTGGACACAGGGAGTCAGATATTTAAAGGTAATCTTAGCTACATGGTAAGTTTAAGGTCAGAGTGGGATGTACAAGAAATCCTGTCATAAAAATAAAAATACAGAATACATTTTTTAAAGATGTCTTTTCAGATTAATATTCTTTTTAGAGGAAAGACATCAACAATGGCAAGGTGAAAATACAGTAAAAACACAGACTTCAACACTGCTGGAGTAAATGTTATTTTTAACCTTCAGCATAGTTGTGTGTTTTGTTATTTTTTATAAGCTGACTTTACTCTAAAGACAGAGTTCTTGCATTATCTATAAAGGAATACATACATGAGAGGTTACCACTAGTCTTTGCTATCAATCCCTATTTTAAGTTGGTCTAGCAAAGCAAATTTTGTTACATTTCACAATCTTGATACAATAGAAGTTAAAAGAGAGGTTTTCTGTAGATTTGTTCCTTTGCTCTAGATTCTGCAACAGTTGCTTCTTCGGAAAGGGTGTTTATGCTATTCCTTCAGAAATGGCTTGACATGAGTGTCACACATACATCTGAAATTAGTGACTCTTCAGCTGGATGCCATCGTCTCAGCTTATTGGCAGTAATGTCGTATTGGAACCTATTGAAGAGAGCTGATGACAGCTAGGTCTCCTTCTTTGCCAGCAAAGCCTGCCACCAGAGAATACATGAAAATTAAATTGCTCTTGCACAGCATGCTCAGATCTGTATTATTGCCCCTCAGTACTTCTCCTCTGGATATCTACAAATGAATTATTTAAAAGATTATCTTGGTATTTCCCAGGTAGCAAAGTTGAACAGGTGTCTTTCATTTTTCTACCTTGAAAATGTTCCTTCCTCATCCTGGGCACTATGGGTCACCTTGAAAATGTTTCTTCCTAATCCTGGGCACTATGGGTCACCTTGAAAATGTTTCTTCCTAATCCTGGGCACTATGGGTCACCTTGAAAATGTTCCTTCCTAATCCTGGGCACTATGGGTCACCTTGAAAATGTTCCTGCCTCATTCTGGGCACTATGGGTCACCTTGAAAATGTTCCTGCCTCATTTTGGGCACCATGGGTCATCTTAAAAATGTTCCTTCCTTATCTTGGGCACTATGGGTCGCCCATAAACTCTACAGATGAATGACATATAATACATACCAGTGGTTCTCTTGAGTGTCTTCTTGCCACATGATAAAAATATAAACTTGTAATATGTCACCAAACTTGGAAAGAACATACGGGTCAAGAGACACTTAGAAACCAGTAGACTAGCTTATTATAATAAAGGGTTATCATACAAAGTTCTTCAAGACTTGCTCTTAATTTAATTTTTGTTTACCTAGCCCACCATTCATTTATCAACATCTTTCCATGGGATTCATTTTGAACCTCCAAGTGGGCAGGTAAAAGACATGGTCATGTTATTGACAGGGAGAAACACAACTTTAAACTTTATGTACTGGTGATTTTGTTATGGTTAGAATCTTTAACATTGAATTTATCCCTAACATTTTTTGTTTATGGTTGTTGCTGGGGTTTTTTGCTTGTTTTGGGACAGGGTTTCACTATGTATCCCAGGCTAGCCTTGAACTTGAACCTCCCAAATATTGAGCTCTTGAGCGCTGGCTTACAGACATGCTAAATTCTATCTCTTGTGTCCTCAATAGGGCCTGGTTGAAAGTCAAAAGGGAAGGCAAAGAAGGGAAAGATTTTAAATTACATACTTATTAAACCTGCTATTAAATTTAAATACTATTTTGTGTATGTATGAAAGGACAACTTACTTGCAGGAGTCAGTTCTTTCTATCCAGAGGATCAAACTCAAGCCTTCAGAGTTGGCAGCATGAATATCTGCCCACAGAGTCAACTGGTTATCCCAGCTCCTTCTCTCTCCCTGTCCTCCATCTCTATCCTCCCCACTGTGTGTGTGTGTGTGTGTGTGTGTGTGTGTGTGTGTGTGTGTGTGCAAGCATGATTGTAGCCTTAGGAAATTAGACTTGAACTCCAGTCATAAGGGTTGGCAGCTAGTACCTTTTCCTGTAGAGCTATCTTGCCAGCCACTGCTTTAAGTTTTTTTCTTAACAAGAAAATATTTGTGTCCAGCATTGAGATAAGAACCAGCCATTTAAAAAATGGCCACGTTGAGACTGAGGTAAAGAAGACCCTCAGATTGTCTCACTGTATCACCCAGTTAGGGCTAAAGAGGAACTTCTCTTGAAGTGCTTAGTCTCTGAGCTGCCAGAGGCTAGGTTTGCTGGCTGTGGTTTGCTGGCTGTGGTTTGGTTTTTACCGTGCTTTCCACTGACAAGCTCAGCCCAGAACGGAACGCCTTCCAAAGCAGATAAGACATCATACTCTTGTTATATGTCATCGTCTCCGTGCCTCTACAAGTCCCTCAAGAGTAACAGCTTTGCTGCTTTACTCATCGCTGAATGACCAGCTACTGCCAATACAGTCCAGTACAGAAGGGCATCGGTAATTATTCAATAAACCTTTGTTTACCGAATGAGTGGTGGATATAGCTTATTAAATATCAAGATCCAGCATCTAGCAAATTAAAAATACCTCACCAGTTTTAGAGCAATACCCCCCCAAGAGAGTAAGTCATATTCTTTTTCTATCTATTGCCTAGTGAACTAAATCTAAACTCCTTACTCAGGCATTTGAAGCATTCCGTGATGTGCTCTCAAGTTACGCTCATAGAATTACTGATTTTCACCTGACACCAGTGGTCCAGATAAAATGGATGATTAAACTCTATTTTTATATATATATAAAAAAGGACCTTAACACTCTTCTGCTACGTGACCAGACAATTCCATCTCTTCTGTTAAGACCTCTTCAATGACCTTGGGGAACATTATGATGGCTCCTTAATATCTTAGGTTTTTTTTTGGTCACTTGCCAAGTTTATCATCTGAGAAACTCACACTTCCCATGTGGAAGAAGCCCAACTTGAACTGACAGTGTGCACAGAAGAAAGCAGCTAACGTAAACGTACATTGAGCCTACTGATGTGTGCAGGGATGTGGTTCATGCACACCAGAGTCCAGACACAGGAAAGCCTTTCCTGGGAGTTGCTTGCCTTCTCTAAATGAGGTCGAGAAGGCCCAGGATCCTGTGAAAATCATTAGCTGCCATCTTGGGTGAGTGGAGATGACAAACGCAGGCAGAGAAAGAAGCTGGTACGAGATCAGAATCCATGAAGTGCACCAGTATTGTGCACTGACCACCTTTGTTGATGAGTTTGAGGTGGTTTTGCTATCATTTACAACTTTACTGCTTTTCATCTCATAAACTGGGGGTCAATTGTCTGGCCTCAGCACTGGGTCACAGCACTTTCTGTACACTTTCTGCTTGGACACAGGAATACTACATAATGTGAATAAATATAATATAGATTGCTGTAGAATCCACCATAGTGATTTGCTCATACTCTTGCCTAACCAAACTCATTTATTAAAGAAACAGTGTGAAGCATGGGTAAATTCCAGCCATTATAAAGTTAATCTGGGTCAATGGATTTACCTTAGTTATATGGGAATTATATAGCATAAAAATTTTATGTTAATATAAGGGCCATAAAACTTTACATTTATAAAAATATAAAGTACCATAAAGGTTTAAAAGTTTTTTACTTTGGATTTGGCAATAAGCCAAGAGAAGTGATGCTAAAAATATAACAAAGCAAAAAAAATTGATAAATTGAATGTCAGAAAAATAAAAAAAAATTGTTCATCAGAGGACATTATCAATAAGATGAATAGTACTAACTGTTGGATGGAAGAAAATATTTGCAAATCATATATGTCACGAGAGGATCCACAAAGAACATTTATAACTCAACAAAAATTTAAATAGCCCAATTAAAAATGATCAAATAACTTGAATAGACAGTTTTCTAAAGTTACTCCGAACAGTAATATGCACATGAAAGATACTTGATACCATTTGTTAATAGGGAAATGTAAATCAAACCACTAGATACCACTTTGTGCTCACAGGGTGGCTATAATCATGAAAACACAAAATGACAAGTGTTTATGGAGGATGTGGAGAGATTGGAAACCTTGTGCACAGTTGGTAGGAATATAAGCCATTGTAAACATAGTTTGGTGTCTCCTTAGAAAGTATCTTCTTAAGCATAAAGTTACACAGGACCCAGCAATTCCACTCCTGAGCAGATTCCTGAAATAATTAAAAATAACTATTCAAGCAAATACATACATGTTTATAATAGCAATTTTCATAATAGCCCAAAGGTAGGAAAACCCAAATTGGCAGCCTTACATATATATATATATATACTAACCAGTTGTGATATGATTATCCATGTAAAGGAGGTATCAATACATGCTACAATGTGTATGAACCCCAAAGACATGTTAGTGAAAGAAATGATAAACACCAGGTCCCATATCACAGGACTGCATTTAGATAGACTATCCCAGGTCAGTCTATAGTGATAAAGTAGATTAGAGGTTGCCAGGGCCTATGTTTGCATGGGAAATGACAGAACAGGTTTAGTGAACATGGGGCACAGGATTTTTGGGGGGCAATGAAAGCATTTGGTAGTTAGAGGAGGTAGCTATACACTATGAATGTAGTGAACACGAATAAAAAGTTCACTCACTATAGTTGGTTTTATGTCACATGAATGTGACAATGACACTGATAATCTTGTTCATTAGCACAAGGAAAGCATATTGACACAATGCAACACCCAGTTTCTGAGTAGTTTCCCAAAATGGTGCCGCTCAATATCCTGACCCTCAACTAACCTAGTAAATCGGAAATGACAGAAAGTGTGTTACCTGAAAAACAGGTATGGCCTACTGTGGTAGGGAAGAAGGGCAAGGCTTCACACACCATCATCTCTCATAGTGACAGCTTTGGTTTTTCATGGATCGTGATTTCCTTTTAGTCCTGGTAAAGGCATCAGCTGGTGAATCAATAAGCCAATAAAGATTGGTGATAGGATATTTGCTGTTAGTACAACTGTGGTGATCTGGATAAAAGTGGCCCCCGTCGGTCCACAAGGAGTGGCACTATTAGGAGGTGTGGCTTGTTGGAGGAAGTGTGTCACTGGTGGTAGGCTTTGAGGTGTCAGAGGTTCAAGCCAGTCCAGTAGCTCACAGTCTCTTCCTGCTGTCTGTGGATCCAGATATAGAAGTCTCAGCTACCTCTCCAGCACCATGTCTGCCTGCACTCCATCCATCATGCTTCTTGCTATGATGACAATGGTCTAAACCTCTGAACTGTAAGCCAGCCTCAATTAAATTTTTTTCTTTGTAAGAATTGTTGTGGTCATGGTGTCTCTTCACAGCAATAGAAAACCTGCCTAAGACAACAACCAACATCTCTAACACTCAGGAATCTCTCTTTTCAACATAGGAAATAGGCATCAAGCTCTCTTACTAACTAATTTTGATATTGTTTTATTTCCAGTGTATTCATTTTTATATTTTTATCCCCTATTCATATGACATAACACCTGTGTTCTACTGTGTGATTTGCATTTTACTTTAGATATTTATTCAAAAATGTTCTCTATAAATTTATTTTCATAGGGATGAGTCAACTTAAAGGAAAGCAACCAGGAAGTGATAACATAAGTAGAATGAGGAGTTTTTGACAGGGAGAATTATTTCATCTTGGGATATTAAGTGGAATATTTAATAGCAATACATTTTTTCACTTGACACACAAACTCGTTGGTTGGCAACTGAACTTCCCTTTAGCCATCCACTGTAAGGTGTGGAATACAGAACCTTGAGTCACTTGCTGCCCAAGCAACTGTAGACACACCAGGAAGCCCCTCACTCCCAGAGCTTTTGTGGAAAATTCTATGGTGGGGCTGAGGATTGGGGATGTTCTTGCTCAGCTTCTAGCAGGGCGCAGGTACGAGAGAAACAAACTAGTCTAGCAACATGAATTGTTTCACTCGATATGAAAGTACTTTTTCTATGCCCTCTCTTGTTCCAGAATAATGACATGGAGACCTTTATATTAGTTTATTAATTAATTACTAATAAGCTTCTTGCACTATATCTGGGTAGATTCTGATCTATCCTAACCCAAATATGCTGGTCTGGGCTATTCCTAGCCACACAGCATTACCAGCTATTTCAGTCTTTCTCTGGTGCCTCTTTCTTTTGTCTTGTCTTCATGACAATTCCCACCCCCATGTCTACCTGAGACCCTCTTGTTCTCCTTCAGGGGACTGAAACCCCATCCTTATCCTCTCCTGCCCAGCTATGGCTGATGAGCTCTTCATTGACCAATCATAAGACGATGGAGAACATAGTTTTATAAAATACTGAGTCAGGAAATTCTTCATAGTAATGATAATACCAAGTCAGACTGCAACCAGATCACTGCAGTACAGAAGTCAGCACATCTGAATACACAGTGCACAAAACATCCCCGAAAACTTGGTGACTGTGTTGGATGTATCAGAAAGTCTGGGTTCTCCATGTTCATTGGCAGTTCAGTTCGGATAAGGCATAGAGCCCCACCCCATGGCATCTGGAAGGCACAAGGATAAGCCGTTGCTTTTGAAGCAGCTGGCATGAGAGGTTTGGCAGATGCACATTTTTGGAATGAAGCTGGCTAGACCCCAGCACACCGACACACGTCCTTAACAGTCACTAGGTGCTAAATTGAAGGATAGACATGCCACATTGATGATCTGCCGTTTACTTTGATTTCTGACTGGGTGCAGTAGTTTCCTACCAGAGAGTCCACAGCTGATATGGAATTACTGGGAAGTTCTGACCTTTCTTACCTTTTCACACACTCCAAAAACTTAAAATGCCCCCTGATTCCCTATATTTAATGCCATTTTGCTCTTAATAACTTGGAATAATTTTGTTTTGTACTGACTAAGTCCTTGTTGAAATATTTGAATAGTTTCCTGATAATTTTGGGTGTTGGTTGAGCATTTACTACCCTCCACTGGGCTAAGCATTTTGCATGTGTGGTCCATTTAGTTCTGTAAAGAGTCTGTGAGGCAGCTTCTCTTACTCATTTTACAGAGTAGTGAGATGAGGCCCAGGACCACACAACCATGCCAAGTCTCAGAGCTGACAAGCAGTAGAGGCTCAGAATTTGATTCTGGGGTTCTGATTCGGGAGACTGGCTGAGAACTTTCTACGGTTTCACCTTCACAGTAGCGTTGATGTAGATCTACGTCTGAGAGCAGGAATGGTTCAGAGTTCAGAAGCTCTAATTTTTAGGATGACGTGGATTATGAATTACTTCTGGAGTGCCATGCATTAAGTGTAGCATAATATCTTATAATCAAACACACTAAAATTTGAAGTATAACTAGTCAGTCATCAGAAGAGTAGCTTGGAGTCTGAGGCGAACCTGGGCTACAAAAGGAGGTCAAGGCTAGCCTGGACTACATAGTAGCTTCCACCTCAAAGAAACCAAACCAAAGAGCTCCAACCAACACCATCCCCAAAGAAAACCCACAAGTAGTCTAAAGAAAGTTCAGTTGTCACCATTTAGTTGCCAAACATATATTTAAAATGTTTTGATTTGAAGACCTTTGTGAATTTCAAAATTACACATTAAGAATTATGAACCTGTAATTTTCAATGCATATTATCAGACAGAACAAGCTAGGTGGATCAAAAAGTCAATTTTTTTTTCATCTCTAGCCTCATTTTCAAGAGTCTTGAGTCTGGTTGTTTAAGACCCTTCTGTCTTTTCCATTTTAGTCAGAGTAGGTTGTCAAGGACTTATTTCATGTCTGAGTCAAATGTAATTGAAAGTACTGTGTATTTACTTTGATCAAGGTCATTATGTTGCTTTACAGAGTCCAATCATGTATCCTCCCATCTCAAAGCAGAGACCCAGACAAAATTAGAAACTTCTCTGTAAAAGAAGGTGCCCTTGAAGTCTCTAGAATATGCTATTTTTTACCGTTTTCATAGCCTGACCTATGACCATGGCATTTCTTCAGATTTTGATGCTATTTTGTTATTAAACTTTAGGTGAAATGTGGCTAAATATGGCTTTAGAAGTTTATTAATGTGTGTGTGTTTAGGGGGCACATGTGTGTCTGGGGACTCATGCACAGTATGTGAGCATGTGGAGGTCAGAGGTTAATTCTGAATGTTACTTAGGAGCCTTTTGCCTTGTTTTGTTGGGGGGCATGGTCACAAATTGTCCTGGAGCACCCTGATTGGGCTTAGCTGGCTGGCCAGAAAGCCCCAGGCATCTACCGGTCTCTACTTCTCAATACTGGGATTATAACAGTGTGCCACTATGCCTGGCTGTTCACAAGGCTTCTGGTATTGAACTTGGATATCACACTTGTGTGGTAAGTACTTTGCTGACTGAGCCACCTCCCCAGCCCAGAACTTCACTTTTCCTGAAGGTTTGTGACAAAAAACACTGAAGTCGATCTTCGATTTATTACTGTTCTGTGGTTCCCTGGGCTACCTGGGCTCACCTTAAAGGTCACCACCTAGGGTCGCCACTCAGGGTGCTGTTCAGCTGGGACTCCAGGTACTCCAGTTGCCTTGCCCGTGTGGCCCACCGCTGAGGTTGGCTGCTGTTGGCTGTGGACTCAGAGGCCTTGGCTATCTAGTGTGCTCTGGGTAAGGCGCCTGGGTTTCTTCCCTGACAGTATTTGAATTCTGAGAGAAAGTGCACAAAGGATTTCAGAGACTCAGGTAGAACCTTGAGACTTCATCTGTTCTCATCTTGGAGATCACTCCGCCTCATTCTCACCATACTGAGTCACAGGACCACCGCAGACAGAAAAGGAGGGTGGCTATCAGTGTGGGAATATTGGTAGGCTTGGTTAACTGGGAGGTTTCCTGAGAAAACTAGCTGCCATACAACATGCATAGAGTTAGAAAGTTAATAACAATCATGTACACGAAGGCTAATGTTTTATCACTAAAATGGAGACAAAAATGCCAGGAAGTCACATTTTAACTTTTTAATAGTTTAGATATGTGTGCATCTTAATATTTAAATTTTATCCATTTGATGAAACTTAAAAAATAATGGGGCCAGTGAGATGATGGCTCTATAGGTTAAGGCACTTGCTGTCAATCCTGATGACCTGGGTTTAGTCTCTGGGACCTGCCTATACAGGAGAAGGGGACAACTGAGTCCTCAAAGTTGTTCCCCGAGGGCCAAAGCAGTGCTGTAGCACAAGCTGAAACCCTGTTCCAGGATGGACGAATACATGTCCTAGAAATAATTGTACGGCATCTGGGAGGTGACTCTGGGGCAGCTGAAGTGTGGCAGACGGAAAGTCCTCCGGAGCTACGAAGACAAAGTGGCACATCTGAAAAGTGATCCAGCCTCATTATAGATTCCTGGCAGACTGTGGTAACTGTCTTACTATGGAATCAGGAACAGGATGGCTACAAGCAAGGAGCAGAGGGGATAGTGAGTGGCAGCTTCTGTAGTTGGAAACCAGTTGTTTCTAAGCTTTGTTTCTTTGAGTCATGTTTGAGTATGTGAAAACTTGAGAAACATTTTCCATATAAAGAATTGGGTATTGATACACTTTTGTCCTTTCCTTCAGCGGCCTCTCCTTACCCTTTCTCCCCTCCTCAGTTTTTCTATAGTTATTCAGAGGAAGCTCACTCAGGTCAGAGAGCAAACTGGACCAAAAAGAACAAAGCAAGATGGAAGACAGACAAGTCCCCAGTCTCATGGCTTGTGTGTTCTTAACATAGGGGGCACTTCCCAAGTCCCCTAGAACACCAATAAGGAAGACCACCCCAGATTGTTGTAACAAAGTGTTTGTAACATCATATGTGCAATTCTACTATTTGTGATCCTCCTCCTGGCTCTGCCATCAATACTCTCTTTTAAAGTTTTTTTTTAAGGAATAAAATATGAGCCATGTGGCTGTGGCTTATTTCATTGACATTTGGTTCACGGATATTCACTGATATGCTTTCTTTTTTATCATGAGTTTTATACAGTGATACTGGAACTGACTTTTTGAGTTAACAAACATTCCTAGGGAATTTCAGAAATGAGTATAAGGGATGAGATGAATCACGTGAGGCTTTCCAGAGTCTCCACGCCACAGCCCGCTTAGCTCCTCCCCAGACCTAAATACATAGCCATCGGTCCTCACTGCAAAGTCTCAAGTTTATGGAGACTCTAGGGACAGCGCTTTTGATCCATATTACTGAAGATGAAAGCTAAGGATGGATAGTTTACTTTTGAAAATTTCCCCATGTTCTATATTTTCATGTTCTCACTGCATATTATACTCTTGACCCTAGTTATTATGGTATCTTGTGGGAAACTTAAACATGTACCTTTGGCAATACTGTATAAGTATTGTCATAACATAACTTCTGAAAATGAAATGCAAATGCTACTCTTCCTCCGTTATGTGACCAGAAAGTCTTAAATATTTGGCATTTGCAGAATATTTTCATTTGAGATACAAACTGTTCATTCCGTTTTCTTTTCCCCTAGATGAAGAGGGAATCATATGTATGATATGTATTATATGTTAAAGATAATAGAATCATGAGGCAGATATAATCTAAATATGCATTTTTTTTTAGGACAGGGGTTGCTAAACTACTACCCCAAGACTCAAGTGTTCCTATTTGTGTAAGTTTTCAGTGAAATTCAGCCACCCTCATTCTTGAATATATTTCTGAATAATAGTAAAGACTGCTAGGTCTGAAGCCAGCCAATAGTGCTGACAGCTAAGTCCAGAATACCGTATTAGACTAATATAAACTCCACACACACACAGATCTGAAATTTCTCCTTCAGTTTGTGAAGTAAGCTTGTGTCCAGCATTGTCACCCCAACTCATTGACGTTTTTTATATTTGTGGTAAAATTTCTGGATGAATTCTCTTGAGCCTCTGTGGGGTTCCCAAGGTATCTTAGAGAGATGGTAGCTCAAACATAATTTAATTCAGTAAGCATCTTTTGGAGATTTGCCATCTTCAGGGCACAGTGTACGTCCATGCACATGTGCCTGTGTTGTCCACAAAGACTTGGAAGCAGCAGACATTGTCACAAGTGGAGAATGCTTTGGTGGCTTGCTAATTTAGGAATTCTATTCCTTATAAATATTTGAGTGTTGAAAAAAATTCCCACGTCCATCCAACTTTAGACCTGATTTTCATTAAACCAACTGTGCCATTTGTACATACCAGAATAAACAAAACAATAAAAAAAAAAAATAAAACCCAAAGTAGCGTTTCCAAACCTGGTTTAAATGTGGACCTGAATGATGCATTTTTATTGTGTTATTGTCTTTAAACTGGGAATGCAGCTCACCGTGTGTGTGTGTGTGTGTGTGTGTGTGTGTGTGTGTGTGTGTGTGTGCCCTAGGTTTCCCTGGTTAATCAGCATTTGAGAGTTAGAAGTGGCCTTAGAGGCCATCTAAGACCCAACTAGTCACAGGTGTTAAAGTCTGCAGGTGGAGGAAGCGCCAGGACTCTGCCTCCCCTTCTGTCCCTTATGGAACCCAGTGTGCAGTCAGTGTCAGGTTTCACCAGCCTGGGAAAGAGAGAGTAAGAGCGGTGCACAGTTGCCAGCTTTAGTAATTCTAGTTCCTGGAAACAAGGACAGAAGCCTTTTAGTTACGCGCACACCCAAATCTTTGCAGCTTCTACTGAATAAATCATTTAACTGTCAGCAAATTATAGTGTTGGGAAGTTTACATCATCCCTTTTTACACCAGCTCTTAATGGAAGACCGTGGGGGATTAAAACTCTTGACACAGAAAAAGAAAGCTGACCTAAAGAAAGATGGGCCAGGGATGAACACTGAACACATTCTTTATTTTTATTTATTTATTTATTTATAGGCAGCAAAAGGCTCGCACACGGTAGCCTACTTAAAGTCGTGCTGATGCGAACTCTTGGCATAAATGCCTGGAAATTGACTGTGTGACCTGGTGTCAGTAACAGCGCCGCTCTATAGACAGATCCATTATGCACATACTACCACGCATTCGCTAGTGCAGGGAACAACTCCACGGTTTCCCTTCTCCCTTCACGGGTGAAGATACCGAGTCCAAGAGAAACCCAAGTGCAGTCGGCAACGCCTGAAGGCTGGCGAGACGACGAGCCCCATCCTCAAAAGGCACCCCGCTCTGTCACCCGCCCTCAGGTGTCAGACGCAGCCTGGGTCCAAGCCCATGAGTCGTACTGGAGTCATCTCGGGGCGCTGCCCGGTCCGCGGACCCCCATCTCCCTGCAGAGGGGCTCGGGCTGTCGGCCTCCGCCCGCAGCTCAACGGGAGCGCGCCCGGTGGGAGCGCGGGGGCGGCGCACGTGCCTCCGGGAAGGCAGGGGCTGTCCGCCCGCGCCAAGATGGCGGCGGCCGCGGCCGCAGCGGCGACTGTTGGCGGCCGGTGAGGCGGGCGGGGCCGGCGGCGCGGAGGCGGGGTCCCGGGCGAGCCGCCCTGGGGAAGGCGGGGGCCGTTTCCATAGCGGCGGCGGCAGGAGGCGTCGCGCCGGGGAACTTCCTGGTTCCCGGGCTCGGCATTGCCGGGAGCCTCCTGGAAGGGAAACAATGGGGCGGAGGGCACTGCGGTAGCCGTCGCCGCCGCCGCCGCCACCACCGCCGCCGCCGCGCCGGACCCTCTCGGCCTCCCGCGCCTGCCCGCTGCCGCCGCCGCCGCCGGGACCGCTTGGAGGTAACTTCCTTTTCTCTTCAGCCGCTGCTGGAGGGGCTGGCGGGGTTTAGAGGCGAGGGG
Organism: Mastomys coucha; assembly: GCF_008632895.1. Classification (NCBI taxonomy): domain Eukaryota; kingdom Metazoa; phylum Chordata; class Mammalia; order Rodentia; family Muridae; genus Mastomys; species Mastomys coucha. The sequence continues at coordinate 3,475,658 of NW_022196913.1, forward strand.
GCCAGGACGGAGTTGGCCCCGGGCAGCTGGCCGCCGCCGCCATTCCCGGCCCCGGGCAGAGGGCAGGCTGCGGCGGCGCGGCCTGGACGGAGCCGACTCCCGTGGAGCCCGCGCGCCGTGTTGCGCGCGCGTGGGGGGTGGTGGTCTGCGGTGTGATTGACAGGCGGGCGGGCGCGCGCGGACCGGCTAGCCGGGGGCCGGGAGCCGGGGGCCGGGAGGGCCCAGCGCTGCTGCGTGCAGACCCCGAGGAGGCGGAACGCTTTGGCCGCCTTCCTCCCCCACCCCGCGTGCAAGTTTCGGTCCCCAGGGAGACGTGTCTCCCTCGCAAGTTTCAGTTGTGTCCTGCGGGAGCGCGAGTGGGCAGGACCCAGGCAAACTTCGTTCGCTGAAAACGATTGCCCGGGACGCCGCTAGAACTTTGGAGCAGCCCTGGGGAGGATGGGCGGGAGGGAGGGAGCTGGAAAGCCTGGAAAGCCTGGATATCCGTGCGCCCTCCTTCCAAAGTTTTGCCGGCTCGTTTGGAGCTCCGGGAGCGCGGCGGTTCAGTGGGGGGGGGATGAGCACGGTAACTCGCAGGTGTCTTAATGCCAGCGAGTGAGAGAAGTCTTAACTCCTTGGTGGGACGTTCCTGTATGTTGAGCATCGGGAGTCGCTGGGCTCTTTCTAGCCGTATTCCGTTTAATCGACAGATATTTTGAATTTTATTTTTAAAATTAGCGTACAAGGTGTTGGCTAACGTCACGGCATTTTCGAATAAAGCTGCGTTTGTAGATTCTTCTGTTCACTTATTTCCCCTACCCCAAGACGCCTTTTTTAGAAGACTAATATGCGTTGTGCCTTATGGATTGGAAAGGCTCGGTGAATTGGGGTAATACTGCGACACGAATGGAAAAAGTTGTAGGGACAGTGTTCTAAGTATTCTTGCTGGAATAATTTAGTTGTGGATCTTCCTTCCTTCTTCCTTCCTTCCTTCCTTCCTTCCTTCCTTTTTTTTCTTCGTATATAATTAGATCTATGAGACAGTTCTTTCATAGCTCAGAAAAGTTTCGCGGTACAGTTGAGATGACCGTGAATTCCCTCCCATACTGAAGTTTTGTTCGTCGTGGTGGTGGTGGTGGTGGAAACTAGGGCAGAGTTTTAAATTGTTTTCCCTTTCTTTAACTCACCTAAATAATCAGTAAACTGGCATTTAAACAGTGACTCCTTGCTTTTTTTCACCAAGACCCCACAATTAACAAAATATTTCCTAGTTTGTCATAATTTTATAGGAGAAATTGTAAGCATGATGTCTCTTTCACTCCTTAGTTTGTACTCTCCCCAGGCCCTTAAGCTCTAAGTCAAAATGGAAAAGGAAATTATACTAATAACTGTTGATTAACCTGTGAGGGAAACACAGAGCCCTAATTGCAAGGACAGTGTCCCCCAGCTGAAGAATCAGGGCACTCTCTCACAGGTACTCAAGAAGCATCTTTTGCTCAACTTTCAGAGTTTGGGTCCTCAGCCCTAGTGCTGCTTGCCGCTTACTTTTTAACCAGGCAACTCTAGGTTGTGCTTGGTTCTGATGAGTATAATCTATCAGTACCCTTTCGTCTTAAAATATATATATTTTTAAGATTTATTATTTTATGTGTATGAGTGTTGCCTGCATTTATGTGTATGTACCACATGTGTGCCTGTTGCTCTCAGAGGTCAGAAGAGGATGTCCTGGAACTGGGGTTCTGGATGGTTGTGGGCCATCATGTATTAGCAGCAAGTGTTCGTAACCACTGAGCAAGCCATATCTCCAGCCCCCCATTACTCCCTTTCAGGGTGTTTTGCTGTGCAGTAACTCAGTGAGGACAACTGGTCTGGTTAGTCAAGTACCTAAGGAGAAGTGTCAGAGTAGGTGTTGGGTGTATATTGACTGATCGATCATCTTCATGCATTGTGCGGGAACCAGCAGATCCAGTCTGGGGCTCCAGGGCCAGGCAGTTTGTACTGGCCCAGCTTTACCATCATGATGAATTATTGTTATATTTTGTAGCCAGGAAAGATGGATGAAAGAAGCCAGTGTGTTCAACCTTTTAGCAAATGATTTTGGTTGAGAAATTGAGGAATGTTAAGGAAGTCAAAGAATTTAGAATACTAAAACTTTGAGAGTTGCTACTTCAGGGAGTGAGGAGGAGACATTTTCTGGCTCTGAGTTTAATTCTACTTTAACCATCCTTGTTTTGTAACCAGTGCAATGCAGACTAATTACCACAGACTTACAGTTTGCCCCTGCAGTGTAACTTGTGAGAAGCAGTTTCCATTTACAGATGTGATCTAATTATATAGTAGAGAATCATTTTCCCTCTAAAAGATTTCTACCATCTTTTGCAGTTAACCTAAGAATCACAATTTGAAGAGAGTCTGACCTGTAGCACCCTTCTGCATAGCATACAGGGATTAGAGTCGCAGAGACCATTCCCGGCTGGCTAGTATCTACAGGCTCTCGTACTTTATGACTTCAAAGCTTATTTTTTCATAAAATTAGGATATTTGAGGGTGAGGAGAAAGTACTCCCTCCCAGTACAGTGTGAGGAGACTGATGTGGAAGTCACAGGAGAGTGTTGGATGCCTGTCAGCTAGGTCTCTGCACAGCCTGTGTGCTGCTGTCAGGGCTTGACAGAAGCTCCTAAACTAGTCTCTGCTTCATAGTCATCCCAGAGAGTGAGTCAGTCTGCCTCACCCCTCACAAGACAGGGAAGGGACTGTCCACTACAGACTACAGAGTCTGCTTTTAGAACTCCTGGGGTACTTAGCTCCTATGGCTGTTAAACTTGGATTAAATACTAAGTAAAATATCCTTTGATTCTTCTCAGAACAAAGATTGTAAGGATCATTGTTGATTGTTGATTGAAGGTGATTCTATTTTCCCTCATTGGCTTAGACTACCTTATTTAATTAAACATGCCCTCTCTTCACAAAACTTTAGGAGCTGTCTACCCTAAGAGCAAATGTCTAGGAAGTATTGGGCTTGTTTCATTTTCTTGAGGCAAGATCAAGATCGACTCGGGAATTTTGTGTCTCCCTAAGTGGTTTTGGCTCTACAGAGATGACTTAGTTAGCTTGTGACAGAGGTACACCTTGTACCTGTGTTGTTGTGACAGTGCTATGAGGATAGCAGAAGTTATGTATTTTCCCCCATGGAAGTTTTCTTCCACTGCATCTACAAGTGAATTAGAAAAAAAAAAAAAATTGGCTGGGCAGTGGTGGCGCACGCCCTTGATCCCAGCACTTGGGAGACAGAGGCAGGTGGATTTCTGAGTTCGAGGCCAGCCTGGTCTACAGAGTGTGTTCCAGGACAGCCGGGCTATTCAGAGAAACCCTGTCTCAAAAAACCAAAATAAATACATAAGTAATAATAATAATAATAATAATAATAATAATAATAATAATGCTGAAGTACTGTGGTAGACTGTCATTTAAAAAGGGCTCAGTATATTAATTTTACACTAGCCATGTTGCTAGGGATGGCAAAGCCGTGCTTCATCTCACAGGAGTGCAGTGGTCTTGCACCGATGCTCCCTGGGAGCTGCTGGGCTCTTCATTTTGTTGGTTTTCAGGCAGTTTAATTTATCAGTGTATATGGAGTAAGATAAGACAGGTAAAATAAAAATCACAAAAGAAAAAAATTGAATAGGTATGGAGGATAGTTTTGAAATCTGTCTTACCTGGGGAGTTTATTCTTAAAATTCTTTCTTGATTTGCCTTGAGTTTTTAAAAATGACATCTTCATTTTTCTTTCTTTTCTTCCTTTCTTCACTCCTTCCTTCCTTCCTTCACTCCTCCCTCTCTCTCTCTCTTTTTTTTT